>NW_027477986.1:0-42068 GCF_051020955.1 Megalopta genalis
CGATCGATTTAGCTTCAAATTCATGCGAAATGAACAATTTAGCTTCTGATTCATGCGAAATACACGAATTTGCTTCAAATCCACGCGAGACAACGATTAGCGTCAATATCATGCGAAATACACGATTTCGACTCAAATTCATACGAAATAGCGATTTTAAATAAACGATTTAGCTTCAAATTCATGCGAAATGAACAATTTAGCTTCAGATTCATGTGAAATACACGAATTAGCTTTAAATCCACACGAAGACAAACGATTTAACATCAATATCATGCGAAACACACGATTTCGATTCAAATTCGTGCGAAATAGCGATTTTAAACGATCGATTTAGCTTCAAATTCATGCGAAAATGAACAATTAGCTTCAGATTCATGCGAAATACCCGAATTAGCTTTAAATCCACACGAAACAAACGATTTAACTTCAATATCATGCGAACACACGATTTCGATTCAGATTGATGCGAAATACACGAATTTGCTTCAAATCTACGCGAGACAAACGATTTAGCGTCAATATCATGCGAAATACACGATTTCGACTCAAATTCGTACGAAATATCGATTTTAAATAAACGATTTAGCTTCAAATTCATGCGAAATGAACAATTTAGCTTCTGATTCACGCGACATACACGAATTTGCTTCAAATCCACGCGAGACAAAAGATTTTGCGTCAATATCATGCGAAATACACGATTTCGACTCAAATTCGTTCGAAATAGCGATTTTAAATAAACGATTTAGCTTCAAATTCATGCGAAATGAACAATTTAGGTTCAGATTAATGTGAAATACACGAATTAGCATTACTACACACGAAACAAACGATATAACTTCAATATCATGCGAAACACACGATTTCGATTCAAATTCGTGCGAACAGCGATTTCAATCGATCGATTTAGTTTCAAATTCATGCGAAATGAACAATTTAGCTTCTGATTCATGCGAAATACACGAATTTGCTTCAAATCCACGCGAGACAAACGATTCAGCGTCAATATCATGTGAAACACACGATTTCGATCCAAATTCGTAAGAAATAGCGAATTTAAACAAACGATATAGCTTCAAATTCATGCCAAATGAACAATTTAGATTCAGATTCATGCGAAATACACGAATATGCTTCAAATCCACGCGAGACCGACGATTTAGCGTCAATATCATGCGAAAGACACGATTTCGACTCAAATTCGTACGAAATAGCGATTTTAAACAATCGATTTAGCTTCAAATTCATGCGAAATGAACAATTTAACTTCAGATTCATGCGAAATACACGAATTAGCTTTAAATCCACACGAAATAAACGATTTAACATCAATATCATGTGAAACACACGATTTCGATTCAAATTCGTGCGAAATAGCGATTTTAAACGATCGATTTAGCTTCAAATTCATGCGAAATGAACAACATAACCTTCAGATTCATGCGAAATACACGAATTAGCTTAAATCCACACGAAACAAACGATTTAACATCAATATCATGCGAAACACACGATTTCGACTCAAATTCGTGCGAAATAGCGATTTTAGACGAACGATTTAGCTTCAAAATCATGCGAAATGAACAATTTAGCTTCAGATTCATGCGAAATACACCAATTAGCTTTAAATCCACACGAAACAAACGATATAACTTCAATATCATGCGAAACACACGATTTCGATTGAAATTCGTGCGAAACAAGCGATTTAGACGAACGATTTCGCTCAAATCATGCGAAATACACAAATTAGCTTAAATCCACACGAAACAAACGATATAACTTCAATATCATCGAATCACACGATTTCGATTCAAATTCGTGCGAAACAGCGATTTCAATCGATCGATTTAGCTTCAAATTCATGCGAAATGAACAATTTAGCTTCAGATCATGCAAATACACGAATATGCTCAAATCCACGCGAGACAAACGATTTGGCGTCAATATCATGCGAAATACACGATTTCGAACTCAGATTCGTACGAAATAGCGATTTTAAACAAACGATTTAGCTTCAAATTCATGCGAAATGAACAATTTAGCTTCAGATTCATGCGAATACACGAATTAGCTTTAAATCCACACGAGACAAACGATATAACATCAATATCATGCGAAAACACACGATTTCGATTCAATTCGTGCGAAATATCGATTTTAAACGATCGATTAGCTTCAAATTCATGCGAAATGAACAATTTAGCTTCAGATTCATGCGAAATACACGAATTAGCTTTAAATCCAGACGAAACAAACGATTTAACTTCAATATCATGCGAAACACATGATTCGATTCAGATTCATGCGAAATACACGAATTTGCTTCAAATCCACGCGAGACAAACGATTTAGCGTCAATATCATGCGAAATACACGATTTCGACTCAAATTCGTACGACAATATCGATTTTAAATAAACGGTTTAGCTTCAATTCATGCGAAATGAACAATTTAGCTTCTGATTCATGCGAAATACACGAATTTGCTTCAAATCCACGCGAGACAAACGATATAGCTCAATATCATGCGAAATACACGATTCGACTCAAATTCGTACGAAATATCGATTTTAAATAAACGATTTAGCTTCAAATTCATGCGAATGAACAATTTAGCTTCTGATTCATGCGAAATACACGAATTTGCTTCAAATCCACGCGAGACATACGATTTTGCGTCAATATCATGCGAAATACACGATTTCGACTCAAATTCGTACGAAATAGCGATTTTAAAATAAACGATTTAGATTCAAATTCATGCGAAATGAACAATTTAGGTTCAGATTAATGTGAAATACACGAATTAGCTTTAAATACACACGAAACAAACGATTTAACTTCAATATCATGCGAAACACACGATTTCGATTCAGATTCATACGAAATACACGAATTTGCTTCAAATCTACGCGAGACAAACGATTTAGCGTCAATATCATGCGAAATACACGATTTCGACACAAATTCGTACGAATATCGATTTTAAATAAACGATTTAGCTTCAAATTCATGCGAAATGAACAATTTAGCTTCTGATTCATGCGACATACACGAATTTGCTTCAAATCACGCGAGACAAACGATTTTGCGTCAATATCATCGAAATACACGATTTCGACTCAAATTCGTTCGAAATAGCGATTTTAAATAAACGATTTAGCTTCAAATTCATGCGAAATGAACAATTTAGGTTCTGATTAATGTGAAATACCGAATTATCTTTACATACACACGAAACAAACGAGTTTAACTTCAATATCATGCGAAACACACGTTCGATTCAATTCGTGCGAAATAGCGATTTTAAACCATCGATTAGCTTCAAATTCATGCGAAATGAAAAATTTAGCTTCAGATTCATGCGAAATACACGAATTTGCTCAGCTCCACGCGAGACAAACGATTTAGCGTCAATATCATCCAAATACACGATTCGACTCGATTCGTACGAAATAGCGATTTTAAACAAACGATTTAGCTTCAAATTCATGCGAAATGTACAATTTACTTCAGATTCATGCGAAATACACGAATTAGCTTTAAATCCACACGAAACAAACGATTTCACTTGAATATCATGCGAAACACACGATTCGCTTCAATTCGTGCGAAATATCGATTTTAGACGTATCGATTTAGCTTCAATTCATGCGAAATGAACTATTTAGCTCAGATTCATGCGAAATACTCGAATTAGCTTAAATCCACACGAACAAACGATATAACTTCAATATCATGCGAACACACGATTTCGACCTCAAATTCGTGCGAAATAGCGATTTTAGACGAACGATTTAGCTTTCAATTCATGCGAAATGAACAATTTAGCTTCAGATTCATGCGAAATACACGAATATGCTTCAATCCACGCGAGACAAACGATTGGCGTCAATATCATGCGAAATACACGATTTCGACTCAGATTCGTACGAAATAGCGATTTAAACAAACGATTTAGCTTCAAATTCTGCGAAATGAACAATTTAGCTTCAGATTCATGCGAATACACGAATTAGCTTAAATCCACACGAAACAACGATTTAACATCAATATCATGCGACACACACGATTTCGATTCAAATTCGTGCGAAATATCGATTTTAAACGATCGATTTAGCTTCAATTCATGCGAAATGAACAATTTAGCTTCAGATTCATGCGAAATACACGAATAGCTTTAAATCAGACGAAACAAACGATTTAACTTCAATATCATGCGAAACACATGATTCGATCAGATTCATGCGAACATACACGAATTTGCTTCAAATCCACGCTAGACAAACGATTAGCGTCAATATCATGCCGAAATACACGATTCGACACAATTCGTACGAAATATCGATTTTAAATAAACGGTTTAGCTCAAATTCATGCGAAATGAACAATTTAGCTTCTGATTCATGCGAAATACAAGAATTTGCTTCAAATCCACGCGAGACAAACGATTAGCGTCAATATCATGCGAAATAACACGATTTCGACTCAAAATCGTACGAAATATCGATTTAAATAAACGATTTAGCTTCAAATTCATGCGAAATGAACAATTTAGCTTCTGATCTCATGCGAAATACACGAATTTGCTTCAAATCCACGCGAAACAAACGATATAACTTCAATATCATGCGAAACCACACGATTTCGATTCAAATTCGTGCGAAACAGCGATTTCAATCGATCGATTTAGCTTCAAATTCATGCGAAATGAACAATTTAGCTTCTGATTCATGCGAAATACGCGAATTTGCTTCATATTCCACGCGAGACAAACGATTCAGCGTCAATATCATGTGAAACACCACGATTTCGACCAAATTCGTAAGAAATAGCGAATTTAAACAAACGATTTAGCTTCAAATTCATGTCCAAATGAACAATTTAGCTTCAGATTCATGCGAAATACACGAATTAGCTTTAAACCCCACACGAAACAAACGATTTAACTTCAATATCATGCGAAAACACACGATTTCGATTCAAATTCGTGCGAATCACCGATTCAATCGATCGATTTAGCTTCAAATTCATGCGAAATGAACAATTTAGCTTCAGATTCATGCGAAATACACGAATTTGCTTCAGCTCCACGCGAGACAAACGATTAGCGTCAATATCATGCCAAATACACGATTCGACTCAGATTCGTACGAAATAGCGATTTTAAACAAACGATTTAGCTTCAAATTCATGCGAAATGAACAATTTACCTTCAGATTCATGCGAAATACACGAATTTGCTTCAAATCCACGCGAAACAAACGATTCAGCGTCAATATCATGTGAAACACACGATTTCGACCCAAATTCGTAAGAAATAGCGAATTTAAACAAACGATTTAGCTTCAAATTCATGCGAAATGAACAATTTAGCTTCAGATTCATGCGAAATACACGAATTAGCTTTAAATCCACACGAAACAACGATATAACTTCAATATCATGTGAAACACACGATTTCGATTGAAATTCGTGCGAAACAGCGATTTTAGACGAACGATTTAGCTTCAAATTCATGCGAAATACACAAATTAGCTTAAATCCACACGAACAAACGATATAACTTCAATATCATGCGAATCACACGATTTCGATTCAAATTCGTGCGAAACAGCGATTTCAATCCATCGATTTAGCTTCAAATTCGTGCGAAATGAACAATTTAGCTTCAGATTCATGCGAAATACACGAATTTGCTTCAGCTCCACGCGAGACAAACGATTTAGCGTCAATATAATGCGAAATACACGATTTCGACTCAGATTCGTACGAAATAGCGATTTTAAACAAACGATTTAGCTCAAATTCATGCGAAATGAACAATTTAGCTTCAGATTCATGCGAAATACACGAATTAGCTTTAATCCACACGAAACAAACGATTTAACATCAATATCATGCGAAACACACGATTTCGATTCAAATTCGTGCGAAATATCGATTTTAAACGATCGATTTAGCTTCAAATTCATGCGAAATGAACAATTTAGCTCAGATTCATGCGAAATACACGAATTAGCTTAAATCCAGACGAAACAAACGATTAACTTCAATATCATGCGAAACACATGATTTCGATTCAGATTCATGCGAAATACACGAATTTGCTTCAAATCACGCGAGACAAACGATTTAGCGTCAATATCATGCGAAATACACGATTTCGACTCAAATCGTACGAAATATCGATTTTAAATAACGGTTTAGCTTCAAATTCATGCGAAATGAACAATTAGCTTCTGATTCATGCGAAATACACGAATTTGCTTCAGATCCACGCGAGACAAACGATTTAGCGTCAATATCATGCGAAATACACGATTTCGACTCAAATTCGTACGAAATATCGATTTTAAATAAACGATTTAGCTTCAAATTCCATGCGAAATGAACAATTTAGCTTCTGATTCATGCGAAATACACGAATTTGCTTCAAATCCACGCGAAACAAAACGATATAACTTCAATATCATGCGAACCACACGATTTCGATTCAAATTCGTGCGAAACAGCGATTTCAATCGATCGATTTAGCTTCAAATTCATGCGAAATGAACAATTTAGCTCCTCATTCATGCGAAATACGCGAATTTGCTTCAAATCCACGCGAGACAAACGATTTAGCTTCAATATCATGCGAATACACGATTTCGAATCAAATTCGTACGAAATAGCGATTTAAACAAACGATTTAGCTTCTAATTCATGCGAAATGAACAATTTAGCTCAGATTCATGCGAAATACACGAATTAGCTTTAAATCCACACGAAACAAACGATTTAACTTCAATATCATGCGAAACACACGATTTCGATTCAGATTCATGCGAATACACGAATTTGCTTCAAATCCACGCGAGAACAAACGATTTAGCGTCAATATCATGCGAAAAACACGATTTCGACTAAAATTCGTACGAAATATCGATTTTAAACAAACGATTTAGCTTCAAATTCATGCGAAATGAGCAATTTAGCTTCAGATTCATGCGAAATACACGAATTAGCTTTAATCCACACGAAACAAACGATTTAACTTCAATATCATGCGAAACACACGATTTCGATTCAATTCGTGCGAATCACCGATTTCAATCGATCGATTTAGCTTCAAATTCATGCGAAATGAACAATTTAGCTTCAGATTCATGCGAAATACACGAATTTGCTTCAGCTCCACGCGAGACAAACGATTTAGCGTCAATATCATGCCAAATACACGATTTCGACTCAGATTCGTACGAAATAGCGATTTTAAACAAACGATTTAGCTTCAAATTCATGCGAAATGAACAATTTACCTTCAGATTCATGCGAATACACGAATTAGCTTTAAATCCACACGAAACAAACGATTTACTGAATATCATGCGAAACACACGATTTCGCTTCAAATTCGTGCGAAATATCGATTTTAGACGTACGATTTAGCTTCAAATTCATGCGAAATGAACTATTTAGCTTCAGATTCATGCGAAATACACGAATTAGCTTTAAATCCACACGAAACAAACGATATAACTTCAATATCATGCGAAACACACGATTTCGACTCAAATACGTGCGAAATAGCGAATTTAGACGAACGATTTAGCTTCAAATTCATGCGAAATGAACAATTAGCTTCAGATTCATGCGAAATACACGAATTAGCTTTAAATCCACACGAAACAAACGATATACTTCAATATCATGTGAAACACACGATTTCGATTGAAATTCGTGCGAAACAGCGATTTTAGACGAACGATTTAGCTTCAAATTCATGCGAAATACACAAATTAGCTTTAATCCACACGAAACAACGATATAACTTCAATATCATGCGAATCACACGATTTCGATTCAAATTCGTGCGAAACAGCGATTTCAATCGATCAATTTAGCTTCAAATTCATGCGAAATGAACAATTTAGCTTCATATTCATGCGAAATACACGAATATGCTTCAAATCCACGCGAGACAAACGATTTGGCGTCAATATCATGCGAAATACACGATTTCGACTCAGATTCGTACGAAATAGCGATTTTAAACAAACGATTTAGCTTCAAATCATGCGAAATGAACAATTTAGCTTCAGATTCATGCGAAATACACGAATTAGCTTTAAATCCACACGAAACAAACGATTTAACTTCAATATCATGCGAAACACACGATTTCGATTCAAATTCGTGCGAAACAGCGATTTCAATCGATAGATTTAGCTTCAAATTCATGCGAAATGAACAATTTAGCTCCTCATCATGCGAAATACGCGAATTTGCTTCAAATCCACGCGAGACAAACGATTTAGCTTCAATATCATGCGAAATACACGATTTCGAATCAAATCGTACGAAATAGCGATTTTAAACAAACGATTTAGCTTCAAATTCATGCGAAATGAACAATTTAGCTTCAGATTCATGCGAATACACGAATTAGCTTTAAATCCACACGAAACAAACGATTTAACTTCAATATCATGCGAAACACACGATTTCGATTCAGATTCATGCGAAATACACGAATTTGCTTCAAATCCACGCGAGACAAACGATTTAGCGTCAATATCATGCGAAATACACGATTTTCGACTCAAATTCGTACGAAATATCGATTTTAAACAAACGATTTAGCTTCAATTCATGCGAAATGAGCAATTTAGCTTCAGATTCATGCGAAATACACGAATTAGCTTTAAATCCACACGAAACAAACGATTTAACTTCAATATCATGCGAAACACACGATTTCGATTCAAATTCGTGCGAATCACCGATTTCAATCGATCGATTTAGCTTCAAATTCATGCGAAATGAACAATTTAGCTTCAGATTCATGCGAAATACACGAATTTGCTTCAGCTCCACGCGAGACAAACGATTTAGCGTCAATATCATGCCAATACACGATTTCGACACAGATTCGTACGAAATAGCGATTTTAAACAAACGATTTAGCTTCAAATTCCATGCGAAATGAACAATTTACCTTCAGATTCATGCGAAATACACGAATTAGCTTTAAATCCACACGAAACAAAACGATTTAACTTGAATATCATGCGAAACACACGATTTCGCTTCAAATTCGTGCGAAATATCGATTTTAGACGTACGATTTAGCTTCAAATTCATGCGAAATGAACTATTTAGCTTCAGATTCATGCGAAATACACGAATTAGCTTTAAATCCACACGAAACAAACGATATAACTTCAATATCATGCGAAACACACGATTTCGACTCAAATACGTGCGAAATAGCGAATTTAGACGAACGATTTAGCTTCAAATTCATGCGAAATGAACAATTTAGCTTCAGATTCATGCGAAATACACGAATTAGCTTTAAATCCACACGAAACAAACAATATAACTTCAATATCATGTTAAACACACGATTTCGATTGAAATTCGTGCGAAACAGCGATTTTAGACGAACGATTTAGCTTCAAATTCATGCGAAATACACAAATTAGCTTTAAATCCACACGAAACAAGACGATATAACTTCAATATCATGCGAATCACACGATTTCGATTCAAATTCGTGCGAAACAGCGATTTCAATCGATCAATTTAGCTCAAATTCATGCGAAATGAACAATTTAGCTTCATATTCATGCGAAATACACGAATATGCTTCAAATCCACGCGAGACAAACGATTTGCGTCAATATCATGCGAAATACACGATTTCGACTCAGATTCGTACGAAATAGCGATTTTAAACAAACGATTTAGCTTCAAATTCATGCGAAATGACAATTTAGCTTCAGATTCATGCGAAATACACGAATTAGCTTTAAATCCACACGAAACAAACGATTTAACATCAATATCATGCGAAACACACGATTTCGATTCAAATTCGTGCGAAATACACGAATTTGCTTCAAATCCACGCGAGACAAAACGATTTAGCGTCAATATCATGCGAATACACGATTTCGACTCAATTCGTACGAAATATCGATTTTAAATAACGGTTTAGCTTCAAATTCATGCGAAATGAACAATTTAGCTTCTGATTCATGCGAAATACACGAATTTGCTTCAAATCCACGCGAGACAAACGATTTAGCGTCAATATCATGCGAAATACACGATTTCGACTCAAATTCGTACGAAATAGCGATTTTAAATAAACGATTTAGCTTCAATTCATGCGAAATGAACAATTTAGCTTCTGATTCATGCGAAATACACGAATTTGCTTCAAATCACGCGAAACAAACGATATAACTTCAATATCATGCGAAACACACGATTTCGATCAAATTCGTGCGAAACAGCGATTTCAATCGATCGATTTAGCTTCAAATTCATGCGAAATGAACAATTTAGCTTCTGATTCATGCGAAATGAACAATTTAGCTTCAGATTCATGTGAAATACACGATTAGCTTTAAATCCACACGGAACAAACGATTTAACTTCAATATCATGCGAACCACACGATTTCGATTCAAATTCGTGCGAAATAACGATTTTAAACGATCGATTTAGCGTCAAATTCATTCGAAATGAACAATTTAGCTTCTGATTCATGCGAATACACGAATTTGCTTTAAATCCACGCGAGACAAACGATTTAGCGCCAATATCATGCGAAATACACGATTTCGACTCAAATTCGTACGAGATAGCGATTTTAAACAAACGATTTAGCTTCAAATTCATGCAAATGAACAATTTAGCTTCAGATTCATGCGAAATACACGAATTTCTTTAAATCCACACGAAACAAACGATTTAACTTCGATATCATGCGAAACACACGATTTCGATTCAAGTTCGTGCGAAACAGCGATTTCAATCGATCGATTAAGCTTCAAATTCATGAGAAATGAACAATTTAGCTTCAGATTCATGCGAAATACACGAATTTGCTTCAAATCCACGCGACACAAACGATTTTGCGTCAATATTATTCGAAATACACGATTTCGACTCAAATTCGAGCGAAATAGCGATTTTAAACAAACGATTAGCTTCAATTCATGCGAAATGAACAATTTAGCTTCAGATTCATGCGAAATACAGAATTAGCTTTAAATCCACACGATACAAACGATTTAACTTCAATATCATGCGAAACACACGATTTCGATTCAAATTCGAGCGAAATAGCGATTTTAAACGATCGATTTAGCTTCAACTTCACGCGAAATCAACAATTTAGCTTCAGATTCATGCGAAATACACGAATTAGCTTTATATCCACGCCAGACAAACGATTTAGCGTCAATATCATGCGAAATACACGAATTAAATTCAAATTCGTGCGAAACAGCGATTTTAAACGATCGATTTAGCTTCAAATTCATGCGAATGAACAATTTAGCTTCAGATTCATGCGATATACACGAATTAGCTTTAAATCCACACGAAACAAACGATTAACTTCAATATCATGCGAAACACACGATTCGCTTCAGATTCTTGCGAAATACACGATTTTGCTTCAAATCCACGCGAGTCAAACGATTTAGCGTCGATATCATGCGAAATACACGATTCGACTCAAATTCAAGCGAATAGCGATTTTAAATAAACGATTTAGCTTCAAATTCATGCCAATGAACAATTAGCTTCAAATTCATGCGAAATGAACAATTTTGCATCTGATTCATGCGAAATACACGATTTAGCTTCAAATTCGTGCGAAATGAACAATTTAGCTTCAAATTCATGCAAAATACACGATTTAGCATCAAAACCACGCGAACAAACAATTTAGCTTCAAAATCATGCGAAACACACGACTTCGCTTCAAATTCGTGCGAAACACACGATTTTCAAATTCATTCCAAATACACGATTCAGCTTCGATTTCATGCGTAACGAACGATTATCTTCAAATTCATGCGCAATGAACAATTTAGCTTCAAATTCATGCAAAATACTAGATTTAGCTTCGATTGCATGCGAAACAAACGGATTAGCTTCAATTTCATTCGTAATACACGAGTCTAGCATCAAATCCACGCAAAACAAACAATCTAGCTTCGAAATCATGCGAAACTCACGATTTCGGCTTCACATTCGTGCGAAACGCACGATTTTCAAATTCATTCGAATGCACGATTCAGCTTCGATTTCATGCGAAACGAACGATTAAGCTTCAAATTCATGCGAAATGAACAATTTAGTTTCAAATTCATCCGAAATACACGATTTAGCTTCAATTCGTGCGAAATGAACAATTTAGCTTCAGATCATGCGAAATACATGATTTAGCTAAATCCACGCGACACAAAACAATTTAGCTTCAAAATCATTCGAAACACACGATTTCGCTCAAATTCGTGCGAAACACACGATTTTCAAATTCATTCGAAATGCACGATTCAGCTTCGATTTCATGCGAAACGAACGATTAAGCTTCAAATTCATGCGAAATGAACAATTTAGTTTCAAATTCATCCGAAATACACGATTTAGCTTCGACTCCATGCGAAACACACGAAATCGCTTCAAATACGTGCTAATCACACGATTTTCAAATTCATTCGAAATGCACGATTCAGCTTCGATTCCATGCAAACGAACGATTAAGATTCAAATTCATGCGAAATGAACCATTTAGCTTCAAATTCATGCGAAATACACGATTTAGCTTCCAATTCGTGCGAAGTGAACAATTTAGCTTCAAATACATGCGAAATACATGATTTAGCATCAAATCCACGCGACACAAACAATTTAGCTTCAAAATCATTCGAAACACACGATTTCGCCTTCAAATTCGTACGAAACATACGATTTTCAAATTCATTCGAAATTCACGATTCAGCTTTGATTCCATGCGAAACGAACGATTAAGCTTCAAATTCATGCGAAATGAACAATTTAGTTTCAAATTCATCGAAATACACGATTTAGCTTCAAATTCGTGCGAATGAACAATTTAGCTTCAGATTCATGCGAAATACATGATTTAGCTAAATCCACGCGACACAAACAATTTAGCTTCAAAATCATCGAAACACACGATTTCGCTTCAAATTCGTACGAAACATACGATTTTCAAATTCATTCGAAATTCACGATTCAGCTTCGATTCCATGCGAAACGAACGATTAATCTTCAAATTCATGCGCAATGAACAATTTAGCTTCAAATTCATGCAAAATACTAGATTTAGCTTCGATTGCATGCGAAACAAACGGATATCTTCAATTCATGCGTAATATACGATCTAGCATCAAATCCACGCAAGACAAACAATCTAGCTTCGAAATCATGCGAAACTCACGATTCGCTTCAATTTCGTGCGAAATAGCGATTTTAACGAACGATTTAGCTAACAATTCATGGAAAATGAACAATTTAGATACAAAATTCATGCGAATTGCACGATTAGCTTTAAATCCAAGCGAAACAAATGATTTAATTTCACTATTATGCGAAACACACGATTTCGATTCAAAATTGGAGCGAAATAGCGCTCTTAAACGATCGATTTAGCTACAATTCATGAGAAATGAACAATTTAGCTTCAAGATTCATGCGAATTGCACGATTTAGCTTAAATCCAAGCGAAACAAATGATTTAGCTTCACTATCATGCGAAAAACACGATTTTGATTCAAATTCGTGCGAAATAGCGATTTTAAACGATCGATTAGCTTCAATTCATGCGAAATGAACAATTTAGCTTCTGATTCATGCGAAATACACGAATTTGCTTCAAATCCACGCGAGACAGACAATTAGCGCCAATATCATGCGAAATACACGATTTCGACTCAAATTCGTACGAGATAGCGATTTTAAACAAACGATTTAGCTTCAAATACATGCCAAATGAACAATTTAGCTCAGATTCATGCGAAGTACACGAATTAGCTTTAAATCCACACGAAACAAACGATTTTACTTCAATATCATGCGAAACACACGGTTTCGATTCAAATTCGTGCGAAAGAGCGATTTTGAATGATCGATTTAGCTTCAAATTCATGCGAAATTTACAATTTAACTTCTGATTCATGCGAAATACACGAATTTGCTTCAAATCCACGCGAGACAACCGATTTAGCGCCAATATCATGCGAAATACACGATTTCGACTCAAATTCGTACGAGATAGCGATTTAAACAAACGATTTAGCTTCAAATTCATGCCAAATGAACAATTAGCTTCAGATTCATGCGAAATACACGAATTAGCTTTAAATCCACACGAAACAAAGGATTTAACTTCGATATCATGCGAAACACACGATTTCGATTCAAATTTCGTGCGAAAGAGCGATTTTGAATGATCGATTTAGCTTCAAATTCATGCGAAATGTACAATTTAACTTCTGCTTCATGCGAAATACACGAATTTGCTTCAAATCCACGCGAGACAAACGATTTAGCGTCAATATCATGCGAAATACACGATTCTGACTCAAATTTGTACGAAATAGCGATTTTAAACAAACGATTTAGCTTCAAATTCATGCCAAATGAACAAATTAGCTTCAGATTCATGCGAAATGCACGGATTAGCTTAAAATCCTCGCGAAACAAACGATTTAACTTCAATATCATGCGAAACATCGATGTCGATTCAAATTCGAGCGAAATAGCGATTTTAACGATCGATTAGCTTCAAATTCATGCGAAATGAACAATTTAGCTTCAGATTCATGTGAAATACACGAATTAGCTTTAAATCCACACGGAACAAACGATTTAACTTCAATATCATGCGAACCACACGATTCGATTCAAATTCGTGCGAAATAGCGATTTTAAACGATCGATTTAGCTTCAAATTCATTCGAAATGAACAATTTAGCTTCTGATTCATACGAAATACACGAATTTGCTTTAAATCCACGCGAGACAAACGATTTAGCGCCAATATCATGCGAAATACACGATTTCGATTCAAATTCGTGCGAAACAGCGGTTTTAAACGATCGATTTAGCTTCAAATTCATGCGAAATGAACAATTTAGGTTCAGATTCATGCGAAATACACGAATTAGCTTTAAATCCACACGAAACAAACGATTTAACTTCAATATCATCGAAACACACGATTTCGCTTCAGATTCATGCGAGATACACGATTTCGATTCAAATTCGTGCGAAATAGCGATTTCAATCGATCGATTTAGCTTCAAATTCATTCGAAATGAACAATTTAGCTTCTGATTCATGCGAAATACACGAATTTGCTTCAAATCCACGCGAGACAAACGATTTAGCGTCAATATCATGCGAAATACACGATTTCGATTCAGATTCATGCGAATACACGATTTTGCTTCAAATCCACGCGAGTCAAACGATTTAGCGTCGATATCGTGCGAAATACACGATTTCGACTCAAATTCAAGCGAAATAGCGATTTTAAATAAACGATTTAGCTTCAAATTCATGCCAAATGAACAATTTAGCTTCTGATTCATGCGAAATACACGAATTAGATTTAAATCCACACGAAACAAACGATTTAACTTCAATATCATGCGAAACACACGATTTCGCTTCAGATTCATGCGTAATACACGAATATGCTTCAAATCCACACGAGACAAACGATTTAGCATCCATATCATGCGAAATACACGATTTCGACTCAAATTCGTACGAAATAGCGATTTTAAACAAACGATTTAGCTTCAAATTCATGCGAAATGAACAATTTAGGTTCAGATTCATGCGAAATACAGGAATTAGCTTTAAATCCACACGAAACAAAACTATTTAACTTCAATATCATGCAAAATACACGATTTCGACTCAAATTCGTACGAAATAGCGATTTTAAATAAACGATTTAGCTTCAAATTCATACGAAATGAACAATTTAGCTTCAGATTCATGTGAAATACACGAATTATCTTTAAATCCACACGAAACAAACGATATAACTTCAATATCATGCGAAACACACGATTTCGATTCAAATTCGTGCGAAACAGCAATTTCAATCGATCGATTTAGCTTCAAATTCATGCGAAATGAACAATTTAGCTTCAGATTCATGCGAAATACACGAATTAGCTTTAAATCCACACGAAACAAACGATTTAACTTCAATATCATGCGAAACACACGATTTCGACTCAAATTCGTGCGAAAGAGCGATTTTGAATGATCGATTTAGCTTCAAATTCATGCGAAATGTACAATTTAACTTCTGATTCATGCGAAATACACGAATTTGCTTAAAATCCACGCGAGACAAACGATTTAGCGTCCAATATCATGCGAAATACACGATTCTGACTCAAATTTGTACGAAATAGCGATTTTAAACAAACGATTTAGCTTCAAATTCATGCGAAATGAACAATTTAGGTTCAGATTCATGCGAAATACACGAATTAGCTTTAAATCCACACGAAACAAACGATTTAACTTCAATATCATGCAAATACACGATTTCGACTCAAATTCGTGCGAAATAGCGATTTTAAATAAACGATTTAGCTTCAAATTCATACGAAATGAACAATTTAGCTTCAGATTCATGTGAAATACACGAATTATCTTTAAATCCACACGAAACAAACGATATAACTTCAATATCATGCGAAATACACGATTTCGACTCAAATTCAGCGAAATAGCGATTCTTAAATAAACGATTTAGCTTCAAATTCATGCGAAATGAACAATTTAGCTTCAGATTCATGCGAAATACAGGAATTAGCTTTAAATCCACACGATACAAACGATTTAACTTCAATATCATGCGAAACACACGATTTCGATTCAAATTCGAGCGAAATAGCGATTTTAAAACGATCGATTTAGCTTCAACTTCACGCGAAATCAACAATTTAGCTTCAGATTCATGCGAAATACACGAATTAGCTTTAAATCCACGCCAGACAAACGATTTAGCGTCAATATCATGCGAAATACACGATTTAAATTCAAATTCGTGCGAAACAGCGATTTTAAACGATCGATTTAGCTTCAAATTCATGCGAAATGAACAATTTAGCTTCAGATTCATGCGATATACACGAATTAGCTTTAACTCCACACGAAACAAACGATTTAACTTCAATATCATGCGAAACACACGATTTCGCTTCAGATTCATGCGAAATACCACGATTTTAAACAAACGATTTAGCTTCAAATTCATGCGAAATGAACAATTTAGGTTCAGATTCATGCGAAATACACGAATTAGCTTTAAATCCACACGAAACAAACGATTTAACTTCAATATCATGCAAAATACACGATTTCGACTCAAATTCGTACGAAATAGCGATTTTAAATAAACGATTTAGCTTCAAATTCATACGAATGAACAATTTAGCTTCAGATTCATGTGAAATACACGAATTATCTTTAAATCCACACGAAACAAACGATATAACTTCAATATCATGCGAAACACACGATTTCGATTCAAATTCGTGCGAAACAGCGATTTCAATCGATCGATTTAGCTTCAAATTCATGCGAAATGAACATTTAGCTTCAGATTCATGCGAAATACACGAATTTGCTTCAGCTCCACGCGAGACAAACGATTTAGCGTCAATATCACGCGAAATACACGATTTCGACTCTGATTCGTACGAAATAGCGACTTTAAACAAACGATTTAGCTTCAAATTCATGCGAAATGAACAATTTAGCTTCAGATTCATGCGAAATACACGAATTAGCTTTAAATCCACACGAAACTAACGATTTAACTTCGATATCATGCAAAACACACGATATCGATTCAAATTCGTGCGAAATAGCGATTTTAAACCATCGATTTAGCTTCAAATTCATGCGAAATGAACAATTTAGCTTCAGATTCATGCGAAATACACGAATTAGCTTTAAATCCACACGAAACAAACGATTTAACTTCAATATCATGCGAAACACACGATTTCGCTTCAGATTCATGCGGAATACACGATTTTGCTTCAAATCCACGCGAGACAAACGATTTAGCGTCGATATCATGCGAAATACACGATTTCGACTCAAATTCAAGCTAAATAGCGATTTTAAACGATCGATTAGGCTTCAAATTCATGCGAAATGAACAATTTAGCTTCAGATTCATGCGAAATACACGAATTTGCTTCAAATCCACGCGACACAAACGATTTTGCGTCAATATTATTCGAAATACACGATTTCGACTCAAATTCGAGCGAAATAGCGATTTAAACAAACGATTTAGCTTCAAATTCATGCGAAATGAACAATTAGCTTCAGATTCATGCGATATACACGAATTAGCTTTAAATCCACACGAAACAAACGATTTAACTTCAATATCATACGAAACACACGATTTCGCTTCAGATTCATGCGAAATACACGATTTTGCTTCAAATCCACGCGAGTCAAACGATTTAGCGTCGATATCATGCGAAATACACGATTTCGACTCAATTCAAGCGAATAGCGATTTTAAATAAACGATTTAGCTTCAAATTCATGCCAATGAACAATTTAGCTTCTGATTCATGCGAAATACACGAATTAGCTTTAAATCCACACGAAACAAACGATTTAACTTCAATATCATGCGAAACACACGATTTCGCTTCAGATTCATGCGTAATACACGAATATGCTTCAAATCCACACGAGACAAACGATTTAGCGTCCATATCATGCGAAATACCACGATTTCGACTCAAATTCGTACGAAATAGCGATTTAAACAAACGATTTAGCTTCAAATCATGCGAAATGAACAATTTAGGTTCAGATTCATGCGAATACACGAATTAGCTTTAAATCCACACGAAACAAACGATTTAACTTCAATATCATGCACAAATACACGATTTCGACTCAAATTCGTGCGAAATAGCGATTTTAATAAACGATTTAGCTTCAAATTCATACGAAATGAACAATTTAGCTTCAGATTCATGTGAAAATACACGAATTATCTTTAAATCCACACGAAACAAACGATATAACTTCAATATCATGCGAAATACACGATTTCGACTCAAATTCAAGCGAAATAGCGATTTTAAATAAACGATTTAGCTTCAAATTCATGCCAAATGAACAATTTAGCTTCTGATTCATGCGAAATACACGAATTAGATTTAAATCCACACGAAACAAACGATTTAACATCAATATCATGCGAAACACACGATTTCGCTTCAGATTCATGCGTAATACACGAATATGCTTCAAATCCACACGAGACAAACGATTTAAGCGTCCATATCCTGCGAAATACACGATTTCGACTCAAATTCGTACGAAATAGCGATTTTAAACAAACGATTTAGCTTCAAATTCATGCGAAATGAACAATTTAGGTTCAGATTCATGCGAAATACACGATTAGGCTTTAAATCCACACGAAACAAACGATTTAACTTCAATATCATGCAAAATACACGATTTCGACTCAATTCGTACGAATAGCGATTTTAATAAACGATTTAGCTTCAAATTCATACGAAATGAACAATTTAGCTTCAGATTCATGTGAAATACACGAATTATCTTTAAATCCACACGAAACAAAACGATATAACTTCAATATCATGCGAACACACGATTTCGATTCAAATTCGTGCGAAACAGCGATTTCAATCGATCGATTTAGCTTCAAATTCATGCGAAATGAACAATTTAGCTTCAGATTCATGCGAAATACACGAATTTGCTTCAGCTCCACGCGAGACAAACGATTTAGCGTCAATATCACGCGAAATACACGATTTCGACTCTGATCGTACGAAATAGCGACTTTAAACAAACGATTTAGCTTCAAATTCATGCGAAATGAACAATTGAGCTTCAGATTCATGCGAAATACACGAATTAGCTTTAAATCCACACGAAACAAACGATTTAACTTCAATATCATGCGAAACACACGATTTCGCTTCAGATTCATGCGGAATACACGATTTTGCTTCAAATCCCACGCGAGACAAACGATTTAGCGTCGATATCATGCGAAATACACGATTTCGACTGAATTCAAGCGAAATAGCGATTTTAAACGATCGATTAGGCTTCAAATTCATGCGAAATGAACAATTAGCTTCAGATTCATGCGAAATACACGAATTTGCTTCAAATCCACGCGACACAAACGATTTTGCGTCAATATTATTTCGAAATACACGATTTCGACCAATTCGAGCGAAATAGCGATTTTAAACAAACGAATTAGCTTCAAATTCATGCGAAATGAACAATTAGCTTCAGATTCATGCGAAATACACCGAATTTGCTTCAGCTCCACGCGAGACAAACGATTTAGCGTCAATATCACGCGAAATACACGATTTCGACTCTGATTCGTACGAAATAGCGACTTAAACAAACGATTTAGCTTCAAATTCATGCGAAATGAACAATTTAGCTTCAGATTCATGCGAAATACACGAATTAGCTTTAAATCCACCGAAACTAACGATTTAACTTCGATATCATGCAAAACACACGATATCGATTCAAATTCGTGCGAAATAGCGATTTTAAACCATCGATTTAGCATCAAATTCATGCGAAATGAACAATTTAGCTTCAGATTCATGCGATATACACGAATTAGCTTTAAATCCACACGAAACAAACGATTTAACGTCAATATCATACGAAACACACGATTTCGCTTCAGATTCATGCGAAATACACGATTTGCTTCAAATCCACGCGAGTCAAACGATTTAGGCGTCGATATCATGCGAAATACACGATTTCGACTCAAATTCAAGCGAAATAGCGATTTTAAATAAACGATTTAGCTTCAAATTCATGCCAAATGAACAATTTAGCTTCTGATTCATGCGAAATACACGAATTAGCTTTAAATCCACACGAAACAAACGATTTAACTTCAATATCATGCGAAACACACGATTTCGCTTCAGATTCATGCGTAATACACGAATATGCTTCAAATCCACACGAGACAAACGATTAGCGTCATATCATGCGAAATACACGATTTCGACTCAAATTCGTACGAAATAGCGATTTTAAACAAACGATTTAGCTTCAAATTCATGCGAAATGAACAATTTAGGTTCAGATTCATGCGAAATACACGAATTAGCTTTAAATCCACACGAAACAAACGATTTAACTTCAATATCATGCAAAATACACGATTTCGACTCAAATTCGTGCGAAATAGCGATTTTAAATAAACGATTTAGCTTCAAATTCATACGAAATGAACAATTTAGCTTCAGATTCATGTGAAATACACGAATTATCTTTAAATCCACACGAAACAAACGATATACTTCAATATCATGCGAAATACACGATTTCGACTCAAATTCAAGCGAAATAGCGATTTTAAATAAACGATTTAGCTTCAAATTCATGCCAAATGAACAATTTAGCTTCTGATTTCATGCGAAATACACGAATTAGATTTAAATCCACACGAAACAAACGATTTAACATCAATATCATGCGAAACACACGATTTCGCTTCAGATTCATGCGTAATACACGAATATGCTTCAAATCCACTACGAGACAAACGATTTAGCGTCCATATCATGCGAAATACACGATTTCGACTCAAATTCGTACGAAATAGCGATTTTAAACAAAACGATTTAGCTCAAATTCATGCGAAATGAACAATTTAGGTTCAGATTCATGCGAAATACACGAATTAGCTTTAAATCCACACGAAACAAACGATTTAACTTCAATATCATGCAAAATACACGATTTCGACTCAAATTCGTACGAAATAGCGATTTTAAATAAACGATTTAGCTTCAAATTCATACGAATGAACAATTTAGCTTCAGATTCATGTGAAATACACGAATTATCTTTAAATCCACACGAAACAAACGATATAACTTCAATATCATGCGAAACACACGATTTCGATTCAAATTCGTGCGAAACAGCGATTTCAATCGATCGATTTAGCTTCAATCATGCGAAATGAACAATTTAGCTTCAGATTCATGCGAAATACACGAATTTGCTCAGCTCCACGCGAGACAAACGATTTAGCTTCAATATCACGCGAAATACACGATTTCGACTCTGATTCGTACGAAATAGCGACTTTAAACAAACGATTTAGCTTCAAATTCATGCGAAATGAACAATTGAGCTTCAGATTCATGCGAAATACACGAATTAGCTTAAATCCACACGAAACAAACGATTTAACTTCAATATCATGCGAAACACACGATTTCGCTTCAGATTCATGCGGAATACCACGATTTTGCTTCAAATCCACGCGAGACAAACGATTTAGCGTCGATATCATGCGAAATACACGATTCGACTCAAATTCAAGCGAAATAGCGATTTTAAACTGATCGATTAGGCTTCAAATTCATGCGAAATGAACAATTTAGCTTCAGATTCATGCGAATACACGAATTTGCTTCAAATCCACGCGACACAAACGATTTTGCGTCAATATTATTCGAAATACACGATTTCGACTCAAATTCGAGCGAAATAGCGATTTTAAACAAACGATTTAGCTTCAAATTCATGCGAAATGAACAATTTAGCTTCAGATTTCATGCGAAATACAGGAATTAGCTTTAAATCCACACGATACAAACGATTTAAACTTCAATATCATGCGAAACACACGATTTCGATTCAAATTCGAGCGAAATAGCGATTTTAAACGATCGATTTAGCTTCAACTTCACGCGAAATCAACATTTAGCTACAGATTCATGCGAAATACACGAATTAGCTTAAATCCACGCCAGACAAACGATTTAGCGTCAATATCATGCGAAATACACGATTTCGATTCAAATTCGTGCGAAACAGCGATTTTAAACGATCGATTTAGCTTCAAATTCATGCGAAATGAACAATTTAGCTTCAGATTCATGCGATATACACGAATTAGCTTTAAATCCACACGAAACAAACGATTTAACTTCAATATCATGCAAAATACACGATTTCGACTCAAATTCGTACGAAATAGCGATTTTAAATAAACGATTTAGCTTCAAATTCATGCGAAATGAACAATTTAGCTTCAGATTCATGCGAAATACACGATTTCGATTCGAAATTCGTGCGAAACAGCGATTTCAATCGATCGATTTAGCTTCAAATTCATGCGAAATGAACAATTTAGCTTCAGATTCATGCGAAATACACGAATTAGCTCTAAATCCACACGAAACAAACGATTTAACTTCAATATCATGCGAAACACAAGATTTCGATTCAAATTCGTGCGAAATAGCAGTTTTAAACCATCGATATAGCTTCAAATTCATGCGAAATGAACAATTTAGCTTCAGATTCATGCGAAATACACGAATTAGCTTTAAATCCACACGAAACAAACGATATAACTTCAATATCATGCGAAACACACGATTTCGATTCAAATTCGTGCGAAACAGCGATTTCAATCGACCGATTTAGTTTCAAATTCATGCGAAATGAACAATTTAGCTTCTGATTCATGCGAAATACACGAATTAGCTTTAAATCCACACGAAACAAACGATTTAACTTCAAATTCATGCGAAATGAACAATTTAGCTTCAGATTCATGCGAAATACACGAATTAGCTTTAAATCGACACGACACAAACGATTTTACTTCAATATCATGCGAAAAACACTGTTTCGAATCAAATTCGTGCGAAATAGCGATTTTAAATGATCGATTTGGCTTCAAATTCATGCGAAATGTACAATTTAACTTCTGATTCATGCGAAATACACGAATTAGCTTTAAATACACACGAAACAAACGATATAACTTCAATATCATGCGAAACACACGATTTCGATTCAAATTCGTGCGAAACTGCGATTTCAATCGATCGATTTAGCTTCAAATTCATGCGAAATGAACAATTTAGCTTCAGATTCATGCGAAATACACGAATATGCTTCAAATCCACGCGAGACAAACGGATTTAGCGTCAATATCATGCGAAATACACGATTTCGACTCAGATTCGTACGAAATAGCGGTTTTAAACAAACGTTTTAGCTTCAAATTCATGCGAAATGAACAATTTAGCTTCAGATTCATGCGAAATACACGAATTAGCTTTAAATCCAAACGAAACAAACGATTTAACTTCAATATCATGCGAAACACACGATTTCGATTCAAATTCGTGCGAAATAGCGATTTTAAATGATCGAATTAGCTTCAAATTCATGCGAAATGTAAAATTTAACTTCTGATTCATGCGAAATACACGAATTAGCTTTAAATCCACACGAAGCAAACGATTTAACTTCAATATCATCCGAAACACACGATTTCGATTCAAATTCGTTCGAAATAGCGATTTTAAACCATCGATTTAGCTTCAAATTCATGCGAATGAACAATTTAGCTTCAGATTCATGCGAAATACACGAATTAGCTTTAAATCCACACGAAACAAACGATTTAACTTCAATATCATGCGAAAAACACGATTTCGATTCAAATTCGTGCGAAATAGCGATTTTAAACCATCGATTTAGCTTCAAATTCATACGAATGAACAATTTAGCTTCAGATTCAAAGCGAAATAGAACGAATTAGCTTTAAATCCACACGAAACAAACGATTTAACTTCAATATCATGCGAAACACACGATATCACTTCAGATTCATGCGTAATACACGAATTTGCCTCCAATCCACGCGAGACAAACGATTTAACGTCAATATCACGCGAAATACACGTTTTCGACTCTAATTCGTACGAAATAGCGATTTTAAACAACGATTTAGCTTCAAATTCATGCGAAATGAACAATTTAGCTTCAGATTCATGCGAAATACACGAATTAGCTTTAAATCCAAACGAAACAAACGATACAACTTCAATATCATGCGAAACACACGATTTCGATTCAAATTCGTGCGAAACTGCGATTTCAATCGATCGATTTAGCTTCAAATTCATGCGAAATGAACAATTTAGCTTCAGATTCATGCGAAATACACGAATATGCTTCAATCCACGCGAGACAAACGATTTAGCGTCAATATCATGCGAAATACACGATTTCGACTCAGATTCGTACGAAATAGCGGTTTTAAACAAACGATTAGCTTCAAATTCATGCGAAATGATCAATTTAGCTTCAGATTCATGCGAAATACACGAATTAGCTTTAAATCCACACGAAACAAACGATTAACATCAATATCATGCGAAACACACGATTTCGACTCAAATTCGTGCGAAATAGCGATTTTAAATGATCGATTTAGCTTCAAATTCATGCGAAATGTAAAATTTAACTCTGGTTCATGCGAAATACACGAATTTGCTTCAAATCCACGCGAGACAAACGATTTAGCGTCAATATCATGCGAAATACACGATCTCGACTCAAATTCGTACGAAATAGCGATTTTAAACAAACGAAATAGCTTCAAATTCATGCCAAATGAACAATTTAGCTTCAATTCATGCGAAATACACGAATTAGCTTTAAATCCACACGAAACAAACGATTTAACTTCAATATCTTGCGAAACACACGATTTCGATTCAAATTCGTGCGAATCGCCGATTTCAATCGATCGATTTAGCTTCAAATTCATGCGAAAACAACAATTTAGCTTCAGATTCATGCAAAATACACGAATTTGCTTCAGCTCCACGCGAAACAAACGATATAACTTCAACATCATGCGAAACACACGATTTCGATTCAGATTCATGCGAAATACACGAATTTGCTTCAGTCCACGCGAGACAAACGATTTAGCGTCAACATCATGCGAAATACACGATTTCGACTCAAATTCGTACGAAATAGCGATTTTAAACAAACGATTTAGCTTCAAATTCATGCCAAATGAACAATTTAGCTTCAGATTCAGGCGAAATACACGAATTAGCTTAAAATCCACACGAAACAAACGATTTAACTTCAATATCATGCGAAATACACGATTTCGACTCAAATTCGTGCGAAATAGCGATTTTAAACAAACGATTTAGCTTCAAATTCATGCCAAATGAACAATTTAGCTTCAGATTCAGGCGAAATACACGAATTAGCTTTAAATCCACACGAAACAAACGATTTAACTTCAATATCATGCGAAACACACGATTTCGATTCAAATTCGTGCGAAATAGCGATTTTAAACGATCGATTTAGCTCAAATTCATGCGAAATGAACAATTTAGCTTCAGATTCATGCGAAATACACGAATTAGCTTTAATTCCACACGAAACAAACGATTTAACTTCAATATCATGCGAAACACACGATTTCGATTCAAATTCGTGCGAATCACCGATTTCAATCGATCGATTTAGCTTCAAATTCATGCGAAATGAACAATTTAGCTTCAGGTTCATGCGAAATACACGAATTTGCTTCAGCTCCACGCGAAACAAACGATTTAGCGTCAATATCATGCGAAATACACGATTTCGATTCAGATTCATGCGAAATACACGAATTTGCTTCAAGTCCACGCGAGACAAACGATTTAGCGTCAACATCATGCGAAATACACGATTTCGACTCAAATTCGTATGAAATAGCTATTTTAAACAAACGATTTAGCTTCAAATTCATGCCAAATGAACAATTTAGCTTCAGATTCAGGCGAAATACACGATTTCGATTCAAATTCGTGCGAAACAGCGATTTCAATCGATCGATTTAGTTTCAAATTCATGCGAAATGAACAATTTAGCTTCAGATTCATGCGAAATACACGAATTTGCTTCAGCTCCACGCGAGACAAACGATTTAGCGTCAATATCATGCTAAATACACGATTTCGAGTCAAATTGGTACGAAATAGCGATTTTAAATAAACGATTTAGCTTCAAATTCATGCGAAATGAACAATTTAGCTTCAGATTCATGTGAAATACACGAATTAGCTTTAAGTCCACACGAAACAAACGATTTAGCTTCTATATCATGCGAAATGCACGATTTCGACTAAAATTCGTACGAAATAGCGATTTTAAACAAACGATTTAGCTTCAAATTCATGCGAAATGAACAATTTAGCTTCAGAATCATGCGAAATACACGAATTAGCTTTAAATCCACACGGAACAAACGATATAACTTCAATATCATGCGAAACACACGATTTCGATTCAAATTCGTGCGAAACAGCGATTTCAATCGACCGATTTAGTTTCAAATTCATGCGAAATGAACAATTTAGCTTCTGATTCATGCGAAATACACGAATTAGCTTTAAATCCACACGAAACAAACGATTTAACTTCAATATCATGCGAAACACACGATTTCGCTTCAGATTCATGCGTAATACACGAATTTGCCTCAAATCCACGCGAGACAAACGATTTAACGTCAATATCACGCGAAATACACGTTTTCGACTCAAATTCGTACGAAATAGCAATTTTAAACAAACGATTTAGCTTCAAATTCATGCGAACTGAACATTTAGTTTCAGATTCATGCGAAATACACGAATTAGCTTTAAATCCACACGAAACAAACGGTTTTACTTCAATATAATGCGAAACACACGATTTCGATTCAAATTCGTGCGAAATAGCGATTTTAAATGATCGATTTAGCTTCAAATTCATGCGAAATGAACAATTTAGCTTCAGATTCGTGCGAAATACACGAATTAGCTTTAAATCCACACGAAACAAACGATTTAACTTCAATATCATGCGAAACACACGATATCGCTTAAAATTCGTGCGAAATAGCGATTTTAGACGAACGATTTAGCTTCAAATTCATGCGAAATGAACAATTTAGCTTCAGATTCATGCGAAATACACGATTTCGATTCAAATTCGTGCGAAACAGCGATTTCAATCGATCGATTTAGCTTCAAATTCATGCGAAATGAACAATTTAGCTTCAGATTCATGCGAAATACACGATTTCGACTCAAATTCGTGCGAAATAGCGATTTTAAACAAACGATTTAGCTTCAAATTCATGCCAAATGAACAATTTAGCTTCAGATTCAGGCGAAATACACGAATTAGCTTTAAATCCACACGAAACAAACGATTTAACTTCAATATCATGCGAAACACACGATTTCGATTCAAATTCGTGCGAATCACCGATTTCAATCGATCGATTTAGCTTCAAATTCATGCGAAATGAACAATTTAGCTTCAGGTTCATGCGAAATACACGAATTTGCTTCAGCTCCACGCGAAACAAACGATTTAGCGTCAATATCATGCGAAATACACGATTTCGATTCAGATTCATGCGAAATACACGAATTTGCTTCAAGTCCACGCGAGACAAACGATTTAGCGTCAACATCATGCGAAATACACGATTTCGACTCAAATTCGTATGAAATAGCTATTTTAAACAAACGATTTAGCTTCAAATTCATGCCAAATGAACAATTTAGCTTCAGATTCAGGCGAAATACACGATTTCGATTCAAATTCGTGCGAAACAGCGATTTCAATCGATCGATTTAGTTTCAAATTCATGCGAAATGAACAATTTAGGTTCAGATTCATGCGAAATACACGAATTTGCTCCAGCTCCACGCGAGACAAACGATTTAGCGTCGATATCATGCTAAATACACGATTTCGAGTCAAATTGGTACGAAATAGCGATTTTAAATAAACGATTTAGCTTCAAATTCATGCGAAATGAACAATTTAGCTTCAGATTCATGTGAAATACACGAATTAGCTTTAAGTCCACACGAAACAAACGATTTAGCTTCTATATCATGCGAAATGCACGATTTCGACTAAAATTCGTACGAAATAGCGATTTTAAACAAACGATTTAGCTTCAAATTCATGCGAAATGAACAATTTAGCTTCAGAATCATGCGAAATACACGAATTAGCTTTAAATCCACACGGAACAAACGATATAACTTCAATATCATGCGAAACACACGATTTCGATTCAAATTCGTGCGAAACAGCGATTTCAATCGACCGATATAGTTTCAAATTCATGCGAAATGAACAATTTAGCTTCTGATTCATGCGAAATACACGAATTAGCTTTAAATCCACACGAAACAAACGATTTAACTTCAATATCATGCGAAACACACGATTTCGCTTCAGATTCATGCGTAATACACGAATTTGCCTCAAATCCACGCGAGACAAACGATTTAACGTCAATATCACGCGAAATACACGTTTTCGACTCAAATTCGTACGAAATAGCAATTTTAAACAAACGATTTAGCTTCAAATTCATGCGAACTGAACATTTAGTTTCAGATTCATGCGAAATACACGAATTAGCTTTAAATCCACACGAAACAAACGATTTTACTTCAATATAATGCGAAACACACGATTTCGATTCAAATTCGTGCGAAATAGCGATTTTAAATGATCGATTTAGCTTCAAATTCATGCGAAATGAACAATTTAGCTTCAGATTCGTGCGAAATACACGAATTAGCTTTAAATCCACACGAAACAAACGATTTAACTTCAATATCATGCGAAACACACGATATCGCTTAAAATTCGTGCGAAATAGCGATTTTAGACGAACGATTTAGCTTCAAATTCATGCGAAATGAACAATTTAGCTTCAGATTCATGCGAAATACACGATTTCGATTCAAATTCGTGCGAAACAGCGATTTCAATCGATCGATTTAGCTTCAAATTCATGCGAAATGAACAATTTAGCTTCAGATTCATGCGAAATACACGAATTTGCTTCAGCTCCACGCGAGACAAACGATTTAGCGTCAATATCATGCGAAATACACGATTTCGACTCAGATTCGTACGAAATAGCGATTTTAAACAAACGATTTAGCTTCAAATTCATGCGAAATGATCAATTTAGCTTCAGATTCATGCGAAATACACGAATTAGCTCTAAATCCACACGAAACAAACGATTTAACTTCAATATCATGCGAAACACAAGATTTCGATTCAAATTCGTGCGAAATAGCAGTTTTAAACCATCGATTTAGCTTCAAATTCATGCGAAATGAACAATTTAGCTTCAGATTCATGCGAAATACACGAATTAGCTTTAAATCCACACGAAACAAACGATATAACTTCAATATCATGCGAAACACACGATTTCGGTTCAAATTCGTGCGAAACAGCGATTTCAATCGATCGATTTAGTTTCAAATTCATGCGAAATGAACAATTTAGCTTCTGATTCATGCGAAATACACGAATTAGCTTTAAATCCACACGAAACAAACGATTTAACTTCAATATCATGCGAAACACACGATTTCGCTTCAGATTCATGCGTAATACACGAATTTGCCTCAAATCCACGCGAGACAAACGATTTAACGTCAATATCACGCGAAATACACGTTTTCGACTCAAATTCGTACGAAATAGCAATTTTAAACAAACGATTTAGCTTCAAATTCATGCGAACTGAACATTTAGTTTCAGATTCATGCGAAATACACGAATTAGCTTTAAATCCACACGAAACAAACGATATAACTTCAATATCATGCGAAACACACGATTTCGATTCAAATTCGTGCGAAACAGCGATTTCAATCGATCGATTTAGCTTCAAATTCATGCGAAATGAACAATTTAGCTTCAGATTCGTGCGAAATACACGAATTTGCTTCAGCTCCACGCGAGACAAACGATTTAGCGTCAATATCATGCGAAACACACGATATCGCTTAAAATTCGTGCGAAATAGCGATTTTAGACGAACGATTTAGCTTCAAATTCATGCGAAATGAACAATTTAGCTTCAGATTCATGCGAAATACACGATTTCGATTCAAATTCGTGCGAAACAGCGATTTCAATCGATCGATTTAGTTTCAAATTCATGCGAAATGAACAATTTAGCTTCAGATTCATGCGAAATACACGAATTTGCTTCAGCTCCACGCGAGACAAACGATTTAGCGTCAATATCATGCTAAATACACGATTTCGAATCAAATTGGTACGAAATAGCGATTTTAAATAAACGATTTAGCTTCAAATTCATGCGAAATGAACAATTTAGCTTCAGATTCATGTGAAATACACGAATTAGCTTTAAATCCACACGAAACAAACGATATAACTTCAATATCATGCGAAACACACGATTTCGATTCAAATTCGTGCGAAACAGCGATTTCAATCGACCGATTTAGTTTCAAATTCATGCGAAATGAACAATTTAGCTTCTGATTCATGCGAAATACACGAATTAGCTTTAAATCCACACGAAACAAACGATTTAACTTCAATATCATGCGAAACACACGATTTCGCTTAAAATTCGTGCGAAATAGCGATTTTAGACGAACGATTTAGCTTCAAATTCATGCGAAATGAACAATTTAGCTTCAGATTCATGCGAAATACACGATTTCGATTCAAATTCGTGCGAAACAGCGATTTCAATCGATCGATTTAGTTTCAAATTCATGCGAAATGAACAATTTAGCTTCAGATTCATGCGAAATACACGAATTTGCTTCAGCTCCACGCGAGACAAACGATTTAGCGTCAATATCATGCTAAATACACGATTTCGAGTCAAATTGGTACGAAATAGCGATTTTAAATAAACGATTTAGCTTCAAATTCATGCGAAATGAACAATTTAGCTTCAGATTCATGTGAAATACACGAATTAGCTTTAAGTCCACACGAAACAAACGATTTAGCTTCTATATCATGCGAAATGCACGATTTCGACTAAAATTCGTACGAAATAGCGATTTTAAACAAACGATTTAGCTTCAAATTCATGCGAAATGAACAATTTAGCTTCAGAATCATGCGAAATACACGAATTAGATTTAAATCCACACGAAACAAACGATATAACTTCAATATCATGCGAAACACACGATTTCGATTCAAATTCGTGCGAAACAGCGATTTCAATCGATCGATTTAGTTTCAAATTCATGCGAAATGAACAATTTAGCTTCTGATTCATGCGAAATACACGAATTAGCTTTAAATCCACACGAAACAAACGATTTAACTTCAATATCATGCGAAACACACGATTTCGCTTCAGATTCATGCGTAATACACGAATTTGCCTCAAATCCACGCGAGACAAACGATTTAACGTCAATATCACGCGAAATACACGTTTTCGACTCAAATTCGTACGAAATAGCAATTTTAAACAAACGATTTAGCTTCAAATTCATGCGAACTGAACATTTAGTTTCAGATTCATGCGAAATACACGAATTAGCTTTAAATCCACACGAAACAAACGATATAACTTCAATATCATGCGAAACACACGATTTCGATTCAAATTCGTGCGAAACAGCGATTTCAATCGATCGATTTAGCTTCAAATTCATGCGAAATGAACAATTTAGCTTCAGATTCGTGCGAAATACACGAATTTGCTTCAGCTCCACGCGAGACAAACGATTTAGCGTCAATATCATGCGAAACACACGATATCGCTTAAAATTCGTGCGAAATAGCGATTTTAGACGGACGATTTAGCTTCAAATTCATGCCAAATGAACAATTTAGCTTCTGATTCATGCGAAATACGCGAATTAGCTTTAAATCCACACGAAACAAACGATTTAACTTCAATATCATGCGAAACACACGATTTCGCTTCAGATTCATGCGTAATACACGAATTTGCCACAAATCCACGCGAGACAAACGATTTAACGTCAATATCACGCGAAATACACGTTTTCGACTCAAATTCGTACGAAATAGCAATTTTAAACAAACGATTTAGCTTCAAATTCATGCGAACTGAACAATTTAGTTTCAGATTCATGCGAAATACACGAATTAGCTTTAAATCCACACGAAACAAACGATTTTACTTCAATATCATGCGAAACACACGATTTCGATTCAAATTCGTGCGAAATAGCGATTTTAAATGATCGATTTAGCTTCAAATTCATGCGAAATGAACAATTTAGCTTCAGATTCGTGCGAAATACACGAATTAGCTTTAAATCCACACGAAACAAACGATTTAACTTCAATATCATGCGAAACACACGATTTCGCTTAAAATTCGTGCGAAATAGCGATTTTAGACGAACGATTTAGCTTCAAATTCATGCGAAATGAACAATTTAGCTTCAGATTCATGCGAAATACACGATTTCGATTCAAATTCGTGCGAAACAGCGATTTCAATCGATCGATTTAGTTTCAAATTCATGCGAAATGAACAATTTAGCTTCAGATTCATGCGAAATACACGAATTTGCTTCAGCTCCACGCGAGACAAACGATTTAGCGTCAATATCATGCTAAATACACGATTTCGAATCAAATTGGTACGAAATAGCGATTTTAAATAAACGATTTAGCTTCAAATTCATGCGAAATGAACAATTTAGCTTCAGATTCATGTGAAATACACGAATTAGCTTTAAATCCACACGAAACAAACGATTTAGCTTCTATATCATGCGAAATGCACGATTTCGACTAAAATTCGTACGAAATAGCGATTTTAAACAAACGATTTAGCTTCAAATTCATGCGAAATGAACAATTTAGCTTCAGAATCATGCGAAATACACGAATTAGCTTTAAATCCACACGAAACAAACGATATAACTTCAATATCATGCGAAACACACGATTTCGATTCAAATTCGTGCGAAACAGCGATTTCAATCGACCGATTTAGTTTCAAATTCATGCGAAATGCACAATTTAACTTCTGATTCATGCGAAATACACGAATTAGCTTTAAATCCACACGAAACAAACGATTTAACTTCAATATAATGCGAAACACACGATTTCGCTTCAGATTCATGCGTAATACACGAATTTGCCTCAAATCCACGCGAGACAAACGATTTAACGTCAATATCACGCGAAATACACGTTTTCGACTCCAATTCGTACGAAATAGCAATTTTAAACAAACGATTTAGCTTCAAATTCATGCGAACTGAACAATTTAGTTTCAGATTCATGCGAAATACACGAATTAGCTTTAAATCCACACGAAACAAACGATTTTACTTCAATATCATGCGAAACACACGATTTCGATTCAAATTCGTGCGAAATAGCGATTTTAAATGATCGATTTAGCTTCAAATTCATGCGAAATGAACAATTTAGCTTCAGATTCGTGCGAAATACACGAATTAGCTTTAAATCCACACGAAACAAACGATTTAACTTCAATATCATGCGAAACACACGATTTCGCTTAAAATTCGTGCGAAATAGCGATTTTAGACGAACGATTTAGCTTCAAATTCATGCGAAATGAACAATTTAGCTTCAGATTCATGCGAAATACACGATTTCGATTCAAATTCGTGCGAAACAGCGATTTCAATCGATCGATTTAGTTTCAAATTCATGCGAAATGAACAATTTAGCTTCAGATTCATGCGAAATACACGAATTTGCTTCAGCTCCACGCGAGACAAACGATTTAGCGTCAATATCATGCTAAATACACGATTTCGAATCAAATTGGTACGAAATAGCGATTTTAAATAAACGATTTAGCTTCAAATTCATGCGAAATGAACAATTTAGCTTCAGATTCATGTGAAATACACGAATTAGCTTTAAATCCACACGAAACAAACGATATAACTTCAATATCATGCGAAACACACGATTTCGATTCAAATTCGTGCGAAACAGCGATTTCAATCGACCGATTTAGTTTCAAATTCATGCGAAATGAACAATTTAGCTTCTGATTCATGCGAAATACACGAATTAGCTTTAAATCCACACGAAACAAACGATTTAACTTCAATATCATGCGAAACACACGATTTCGCTTCAGATTCATGCGTAATACACGAATTTGCCTCAAATCCACGCGAGACAAACGATTTAACGTCAATATCACGCGAAATACACGTTTTCGACTCAAATTCGTACGAAATAGCAATTTTAAACAAACGATTTAGCTTCAAATTCATGCGAACTGAACAATTTAGTTTCAGATTCATGCGAAATACACGAATTAGCTTTAAATCCACACGAAACAAACGATTTTACTTCAATATCATGCGAAACACACGATTTCGCTTCAGATTCATGCGTAATACACGAATTTGCCTCAAATCCACGCGAGACAAACGATTTAACGTCAATATCACGCGAAATACACGTTTTCGACTCAAATTCGTACGAAATAGCAATTTTAAACAAACGATTTAGCTTCAAATTCATGCGAACTGAACAATTTAGTTTCAGATTCATGCGAAATACACGAATTAGCTTTAAATCCACACGAACAAACGATTTTACTTCAATATCATGCGAAACACACGATTTCGCTTAAAATTCGTGCGAAATATCGATTTTAGACGAACGATTTAGCGTCAAATTCATGCGAAATGAACAATTTAGCTTCAGATTCATGCGAAATACACGATTTCGATTCAAATTCGTGCGAAACAGCGATTTCAATCGATCGATTTATCTTCAAATTCATGCGAAATGAACAATTTAGCTTCAGATTCGTGCGAAATACACGAATTAGCTTTAAATCCACACGAAACAAACGATTTAACTTCAATATCATGCGAAACACACGATATCGCTTAAAATTCGTGCGAAATAGCGATTTTAGACGAACGATTTAGCTTCAAATTCATGCGAAATGAACAATTTAGCTTCAGATTCATGCGAAATACACGAATTAGCTTTAAATCCACACGAAACAAACGATATAACTTCAATATCATGCGAAACACACGATTTCGATTCAAATTCGTGCGAAACAGCGATTTCAATCGACCGATTTAGTTTCAAATTCATGCGAAATGAACAATTTAGCTTCTGATTCATGCGAAATACACGAATTAGCTTTAAATCCACACGAAACAAACGATTTAACTTCAATATCATGCGAAACACACGATTTCGCTTCAGATTCATGCGTAATACACGAATTTGCCTCAAATCCACGCGAGACAAACGATTTAACGTCAATATCACGCGAAATACACGTTTTCGACTCAAATTCGTACGAAATAGCAATTTTAAACAAACGATTTAGCTTCAAATTCATGCGAACTGAACATTTAGTTTCAGATTCATGCGAAATACACGAATTAGCTTTAAATCCACACGAAACAAACGATTTAACTTCAACATCATGCGAAACACACGATTTCGCTTAAAATTCGTGCGAAATAGCGATTTTAGACGAACGATTTAGCTTCAAATTCATGCGAAATGAACAATTTAGCTTCAGATTCATGCGAAATACACGATTTCGATTCAAATTCGTGCGAAACAGCGATTTCAATCGATCGATTTAGTTTCAAATTCATGCGAAATGAACAATTTAGCTTCAGATTCATGCGAAATACACGAATTTGCTTCAGCTCCACGCGAGACAAACGATTTAGCGTCAATATCATGCTAAATACACGATTTCGAGTCAAATTGGTACGAAATAGCGATTTTAAATAAACGATTTAGCTTCAAATTCATGCGAAATGAACAATTTAGCTTCAGATTCATGTGAAATACACGAACTAGCTTTAAGTCCACACGAAACAAACGATTTAGCTTCTATATCATGCGAAATGCACGATTTCGACTAAAATTCGTACGAAATAGCGATTTTAAACAAACGATTTAGCTTCAAATTCATGCGAAATGAACAATTTAGCTTCAGAATCATGCGAAATACACGAATTAGATTTAAATCCACACGAAACAAACGATATAACTTCAATATCATGCGAAACACACGATTTCGATTCAAATTCGTGCGAAACAGCGATTTCAATCGACCGATTTAGTTTCAAATTCATGCGAAATGAACAATTTAGCTTCTGATTCATGCGAAATACACGAATTAGCTTTAAATCCACACGAAACAAACGATTTAACTTCAATATCATGCGAAACACACGATTTCGCTTCAGATTCATGCGTAATACACGAATTTGCCTCAAATCCACGAGAGACAAACGATTTAACGTCAATATCACGCGAAATACACGTTTTCGACTCAAATTCGTACGAAATAGCAATTTTAAACAAACGATTTAGCTTCAAATTCATGCGAACTGAACATTTAGTTTCAGATTCATGCGAAATACACGAATTAGCTTTAAATCCACACGAAACAAACGATTTTACTTCAATATAATGCGAAACACACGATTTCGATTCAAATTCGTGCGAAATAGCGATTTTAAATGATCGATTTATCTTCAAATTCATGCGAAATGAACAATTTAGCTTCAGATTCGTGCGAAATACACGAATTAGCTTTAAATCCACACGAAACAAACGATTTAACTTCAATATCATGCGAAACACACGATATCGCTTAAAATTCGTGCGAAATAGCGATTTTAGACGAACGATTTAGCTTCAAATTCATGCGAAATGAACAATTTAGCTTCAGATTCATGCGAAATACACGATTTCGATTCAAATTCGTGCGAAACAGCGATTTCAATCGATCGATTTAGCTTCAAATTCATGCGAAATGAACAATTTAGCTTCAGATTCATGCGAAATACACGAATTTGCTTCAGCTCCACGCGAGACAAACGATTTAGCGTCAATATCATGCGAAATACACGATTTCGACTCAGATTCGTACGAAATAGCGATTTTAAACAAACGATTTAGCTTCAAATTCATGCGAAATGATCAATTTAGCTTCAGATTCATGCGAAATACACGAATTAGCTCTAAATCCACACGAAACAAACGATTTAACTTCAATATCATGCGAAACACAAGATTTCGATTCAAATTCGTGCGAAATAGCAGTTTTAAACCATCGATTTAGCTTCAAATTCATGCGAAATGAACAATTTAGCTTCAGATTCATGCGAAATACACGAATTAGCTTTAAATCCACACGAAACAAACGATATAACTTCAATATCATGCGAAACACACGATTTCGGTTCAAATTCGTGCGAAACAGCGATTTCAATCGACCGATTTAGTTTCAAATTCATGCGAAATGAACAATTTAGCTTCTGATTCATGCGAAATACACGAATTAGCTTTAAATCCACACGAAACAAACGATTTAACTTCAATATCATGCGAAACACACGATTTCGCTTCAGATTCATGCGTAATACACGAATTTGCCTCAAATCCACGCGAGACAAACGATTTAACGTCAATATCACGCGAAATACACGTTTTCGACTCAAATTCGTACGAAATAGCAATTTTAAACAAACGATTTAGCTTCAAATTCATGCGAACTGAACATTTAGTTTCAGATTCATGCGAAATACACGAATTAGCTTTAAATCCACACGAAACAAACGATATAACTTCAATATCATGCGAAACACACGATTTCGATTCAAATTCGTGCGAAACAGCGATTTCAATCGATCGATTTAGCTTCAAATTCATGCGAAATGAACAATTTAGCTTCAGATTCGTGCGAAATACACGAATTTGCTTCAGCTCCACGCGAGACAAACGATTTAGCGTCAATATCATGCGAAACACACGATATCGCTTAAAATTCGTGCGAAATAGCGATTTTAGACGAACGATTTAGCTTCAAATTCATGCCAAATGAACAATTTAGCTTCAGATTCAGGCGAAATACACGAATTAGCTTCAAATCCACACGAAACAAACGATTTAACTTCAATATCATGCGAAACACACGATTTCGACTCAAATTCGTACGAGATAGCGAATTTTAAACTATCGATTTAGTTTCAAATTCACGCGAAATGAACAATTTAGCTTCTGATTCATGCGAAATACACGAATTAGCTTTAAATCCACACGAAACAAACGATTTAACTTCAATATCATGCGAAACACACGATTTCGCTTCAGATTCATGCGTAATACACGAATTTGCCTCAAATCCACGCGAGACAAACGATTTAACGTCAATATCACGCGAAATACACGTTTTCGACTCCAATTCGTACGAAATAGCAATTTTAAACAAACGATTTAGCTTCAAATTCATGCGAACTGAACAATTTAGTTTCAGATTCATGCGAAATACACGAATTAGCTTTAAATCCACACGAAACAAACGATTTTACTTCAATATCATGCGAAACACACGATTTCGATTCAAATTCGTGCGAAATAGCGATTTTAAATGATCGATTTAGCTTCAAATTCATGCGAAATGAACAATTTAGCTTCAGATTCGTGCGAAATACACGAATTAGCTTTAAATCCACACGAAACAAACGATTTAACTTCAATATCATGCGAAACACACGATTTCGCTTAAAATTCGTGCGAAATAGCGATTTTAGACGAACGATTTAGCTTCAAATTCATGCGAAATGAACAATTTAGCTTCAGATTCATGCGAAATACACGATTTCGATTCAAATTCGTGCGAAACAGCGATTTCAATCGATCGATTTAGTTTCAAATTCATGCGAAATGAACAATTTAGCTTCAGATTCATGCGAAATACACGAATTTGCTTCAGCTCCACGCGAGACAAACGATTTAGCGTCAATATCATGCTAAATACACGATTTCGAATCAAATTGGTACGAAATAGCGATATTAAATAAACGATTTAGCTTCAAATTCATGCGAAATGAACAATTTAGCTTCAGATTCATGTGAAATACACGAATTAGCTTTAAATCCACACGAAACAAACGATATAACTTCAATATCATGCGAAACACACGATTTCGCTTCAGATTCATGCGTAATACACGAATTTGCCTCAAATCCACGCGAGACAAACGATTTAACGTCAATATCACGCGAAATACACGTTTTCGACTCCAATTCGTACGAAATAGCAATTTTAAACAAACGATTTAGCTTCAATTCATGCGAACTGACAATTTAGTTTCAGATTCATGCGAAATACACGAATTAGCTTTAAATCCACACGAAACAAACGATTTTACTTCAATATCATGCGAAACACACGATTTCGATTCAAATTCGTGCGAAATAGCGATTTTAAATGATCGATTTAGCTTCAAATTCATGCGAAATGAACAATTTAGCTTCAGATTCGTGCGAAATACACGAATTAGCTTTAAATCCACACGAAACAAACGATTTAACTTCAATATCATGCGAAACACACGATTTCGCTTAAAATTCGTGCGAAATAGCGATTTTAGGACGAACGATTTAGCTTCAAATTCATGCGAAATGAACAATTTAGCTTCAGATTCATGCGAAATACACGATTTCGATTCAAATTCGTGCGAAACAGCGATTTCAATCGATCGATTTAGTTTCAAATTCATGCGAAATGAACAATTTAGCTTCACATTCATGCGAAATACACGATTTGCTTCAGCTCCACGCGAGACAAACGATTTAGCGTCAATATCATGCTAAATACACGATTTCGAATCAAATTGGTACGAAATAGCGATTTTAAATAAACGATTTAGCTTCAAATTCATGCGAAATGAACAATTTAGCTTCAGATTCATGTGAAATACACGAATTAGCTTTAAATCCACACGAAACAAACGATATAACTTCAATATCATGCGAAACACACGATTTCGCTTCAGATTCATGCGTAATACACGAATTTGCCTCAAATCCACGCGAGACAAACGATTAACGTCAATATCACGCGAAATACACGTTTTCGACTCAAATTCGTACGAAATAGCAATTTTTAAACAAACGATTTAGCTTCAAATTCATGCGAACTGAACAATTTAGTTTCAGATTCATGCGAAATACACGAATTAGCTTTAAATCCCACACGAAACAAACGATTTACTTCAATATCATGCGAAACACACGATTTCGCTTAAAATTCGTGCGAAATATCGATGTTAGACGATCGATTTAGCGTCAAATTCATGCGAATGAACAATTTAGCTTCAGATTCATGCGAAATACACGATTTCGATTCAATTCGTGCGAAACAGCGATTTCAATCGATCGATTTAGCTTCAAATTCATGCGAAATGAACATTTTAGCTTCAGATTCATGCGAAATACACGAATTTGCTTCTGCTCCACGCGAGACAAACGATTTAGCGTCAATATCATGCGAAATACACGATTTCGACTCAGATTCGTACGAAATAGCGATTTTTAAACAAACGATTTAGCTCAAATTCATGCGAAATGAACAATTTAGCTTCAGATTCATGCGAAATACACGAATTAGCTCTAAATCCACACGAAACAAACGATTTAACTTCAATATCATGCGAAACACAAGATTTCGATTCAAATTCGTGCGAAATAGCAGTTTTAAACATCGATTTAGCTTTCAAATTCATGCGAAATGAACAATTTAGCTTCAGATTCATGCGAAATACACGAATTAGCTTTAAATCCACACGAAACAAACGATATAACTTCAATATCATGCGAAACACACGATTTCGATTCAAATTCGTGCGAAACAGCGATTTCAATCGACCGATTAGTTTCAAATTCATGCGAAATGAACAATTTAGCTTCAGATTCATGTGAAATACACGAATTAGCTTTAAATCCACACGAAACAAACGATTTAGCTTCTATATCATGCGAAATGCACGATTTCGACTAAAATTCGTACGAAATAGCGATTTTAAACAAACGATTTAGCTTCAAATTCATGCGAAATGAACAATTAGCGTCAGAATCATGCGAAATACACGAATTAGCTTTAAATCCACACGAAACAAACGATATAACTTCAATATCATGCGAAACACACGATTTCGATTCAAATTCGTGCGCAACAGCGATTTCAATCGACCGATTTAGTTTCAAATTCATGCGAAATGAACAATTTAGCTTCTGATTCATGCGAAATACACGAATTAGCTTTAAATCCACACGAAACAAACGATTTAACTTCAATATCATGCGAAACACACGATTTCGCTTCAGATTCATGCGTAATACACGAATTTGCCTCAAATCCACGCGAGACAAACGATTTAACGTCAATATCACGCGAAATACACGTTTTCGACTCAAATTCGTACGAAATAGCAATTTTAAACAAACGATTTAACTTCAAATTCATGCGAACTGAACAATTTGGTTTCAGATTCATGCGAAATACACGAATTAGCTTTAAATCCACACGAAACAAACGATTTTACTTCAATATCATGCGAAACACACGATTTCGCTTAAAATTCGTGCGAAATAGCGATTTTAGACGAACGATTTAGCTTCAAATCATGCGAAATGAACAATTTAGCTTCAGATTCATGCGAAATACAC
>NW_027477987.1:0-42061 GCF_051020955.1 Megalopta genalis
AATAGAAGGTTTAGCTTCAAATGCATGCGAAACACATGATTTAGCTTCAAATCAATTCGGAATATAAGGTTTAGATTCAAATGCATGCGAAACACATGATTTAGCTTCAAATCAATGCGGAGTGGAAGGTTTAGCTTCAAATGCATGCGAAATACATGATTTAGCTTCAAATCAATGCGGAGTAGAAGGTTTAACTTCCAATGCATGCGAAACACATGAGTTAGCGTCAAATCAATGCGGAATAGAAGGTTTAGCTTCAAATGCATGCGAAACACATGATTTAGCTTCAAATCAATGCGGAGTAGAAGGTTTAGCTTCAAATGCATGCGAAACACATGATTTAGCTTCAAATCAATGCGGAGTAGAAGGTTTAACTTCAAATGCATGCTAAACACATGAGTTATCTTCAAATACTTGAGGTATAAATGATTTAGCTTCAACTGCATGCGAAACAAACGAGATCGCATCAAATCCATGCGAAACACATTACTTGGCTTCAAATCAATGCGGAGTAGAAGGTTTACCTTCAAATGCATGCGAAACACATGATTTAGCTTCATATCAATGAGGAGTAGAAGGTTTAGCTTCAAATGCATACGAAACACATGAGTTAGCTTCAAATCAATGCGAAGTAGAAGGTTTTGCTACAAATCCATGCGAAACACATGACATAGCTTGAAATCAATGTGGAGTAGTAGGTTTAGCTTCAAATGCATGCGAAACACATGATTTAGCTTCAAATCAATGCCTAATAGAAGGTTTAGCTTCAAATGCATGCGTAACAACTGATTTTGCTTCAGATCAATGCGGAGTAGAAGGTTTTGCTTCAACTCCATGCGAAACACATGATTTAGCTTCAAATCAATGCGAAGTAGAAGGTTTAACTTCAAATGCTTGCGAAACACATGAGTTAGCTTCAAATCAATGCGGAATAGAAGGCTTAGCTTCAAATGCATGCGAAACACATGATTTAGATTCAAATCAATGCGGAGTAGAAGGTTTAGCTTCAAATGCATTCGAAACACATGAATTAGCTTCAAATCAATCCGGAATATATGGATTAGCTTCAAATGCATGCGAAACACATGATTTAGCTTCAAATCAATGCGAAGTAGAAGGGTTAGCTTCAAATGCATGCGAAACACATGTTTTAGCTTTAAATCAATGCGGAGTAGAAGGTTTAGCTTCAAATGCATGCGAAACACATGATTTAGCTTCAAATCAATGCGGAGTAGAAGGTTTAACTTCCAATGCATGCGAAACACATGAGTTAGCGTCAAATCAATGCGGAATAGAAGGTTTAGCTTCAAATGCATGCGAAACACATGATTTAGCTTCAAATCAATGCGGAGTAGAAGGTTTAGCTTCAAATGCATGCGAAACACATGAGTTAGCTTCAAATCAATGCGGTATATAAGGTTTAGATTCAAATGCATGCGAAACACATGATTTAGCTTCAAATCAATGCGGAGTGGAAGGTTTAGCTTCAAATGCATGCGAAACACATGATTTAGCTTCAAATCAATGCGGAATAGAAGGTTTAGCTTCAAATGCATGCGAAACACATGATTTAGCTTCAAATCAATGCGGAGTAGAAGGTTTAGCTTCAAATGCATGCTAAACACATGAGTTATCTTCAAATACTTGAGATATAAATGATTTAGCTTCAACTGCATGCGAAACAAACGAGATCGCATCAAATCCATGCGAAACACATTACTTGGCTTCAAATCAATGCGGAGTAGAAGGTTTAGCTTCAAATGCATGCGAAACACATGATTTAGCTTCAAATCAATGCGCAGTAGAAGGTTTAGCTTCAAATGCATGCGAAACACATGATTTAGCTTCAAATCAATGCGGAATAGAAGGTTTAGCTTCAAATGCATGCGAAAAACATGATTCAGCTTCAAATCAATGCGGAGTAGAAGGTTTAGCTTCAAATGCATTCGAAACACATGAGTTAGCTTCAAATCAATCCGGAATATATGGTTTAGCTTCAAATGCATGCGAACCACATGATTTAGCTTCAAATCAATGCGAAGTAGAAGGTTTAGCTTCAAATGCATGCGAAACACATGTTTTAGCTTTAAATAAATGCGGAGTAGAAGGTTTAGCTTCAAATGCATGCGAAACACATGATTTAGCTTCAAATCAATGCGGAGTAGAAGGTTTAACTTCCAATGCATGCGAAACACATGAGTTAGCGTCAAATCAATGCGGAATAGAAGGTTTAGCTTCAAATGCATGCGAAACACATGATTTAGCTTCAAATCAATGCGGAGTAGAAGGTTTAGCTTCAAATGCATGCGAAACACATGAGTTAGCTTCAAATCAATGCGGAGTAGAAGGTTTAGCTTCAAATGCATGCTAAACACATGAGTTATCTTCAAATACTTGAGATATAAATGATTTAGCTGCAACTGCATGCAAAACAAACGAGATCGCATCAAATCCATGCGAAACACATTACTTGGCTTCAAATCAATGCGGAGTAGAAGGTTTAGCTTCAAATGCATGCGAAACACATGATTTAGCTTCAAATCAATGCGGAGTAGAAGGTTTAGCTTCAAATGCATGCGAAACACATGATTTAGCTTCAAATCAATGCGGAGTAGAAGGTTTAACTTCAAATGCATGCTAAACACATGAGTTATCTTCAAATACTTGAGGTATAAATGATTTAGCTTCAACTGCATGCGAAACAAACGAGATCGCATCAAATCCATGCGAAACACATTACTTGGCTTCAAATCAATGCGGAGTAGAAGGTTTACCTTCAAATGCATGCGAAACACATGATTTAGCTTCATATCAATGAGGAGTAGAAGGTTTAGCTTCAAATGCATACGAAACACATGAGTTAGCTTCAAATCAATGCGAAGTAGAAGGTTTTGCTACAAAATCCATGCGAAACCACATGACATAGCTTGAAATCAATGTGGAGTAGTAGGTTTAGCTTTAAATGCATGCGAAACACATGATTTAGCTTCAAATCAATGCCTAATAGAAGGTTTAGCTTCAAATGCATGCGTAACAAATGATTTTGCTTCAGATCAATGCGGAGTAGAAGGTTTTGCTTCAACTCCATGCGAAACACATGATTTAGCTTCAAATCAATGCGAAGTAGAAGGTTTAACTTCAAATGCTTGCGAAACACATGATTTAGCTTCAAATCAATGCGGAGTAGAAGGTTTAACTTCCAATGCATGCGAAACACATGAGTTAGCGTCAAATCAATGCGGAATAGAAGGTTTAGCTTCAAATGCATGCGAAACACATGATTTAGCTTCAAAGTCAATGCGGAGTAGAAGGTTTAGCTTCAAATGCATGCGAAACACATGAGTTAGCTTCAAATCAATGCGGTATATAAGGTTTAGATTCAAATGCATGCGAAACACATGATTTAGCTTCAAATCAATGCGGAGTGGAAGGTTTAGCTTCAAATGCATGCGAAAACACATGATTTATCTTCAAATCAATGCGGAATAGAAGGTTTAGCTTCAAATGCATGCGAAACACATGATTTAGCTTCAAATCAATACGGAGTAGAAGGTTTAGCTTCAAATGCATGCTAAACACATGAGTTATCTTCAAATACTTGAGATATAAATGATTTAGCTTCAACTGCTTGCGAAACAAACGAGATCGCATCAAATCCATGCGAAACACATTACTTGGCTTCAAATCAATGCGGAGTAGAAGGTTTAGCTTCAAATGCATGCGAAACACATGATTTAGCTTCAAATCAATGCGCAGTAGAAGGTTTAGCTTCAAATGCATGCGAAACACATGATTTAGCTTCAAATCAATGCGGAATAGAAGGTTTAGCTTCAAATGCATGCGAAAAACATGATTCAGCTTCAAATCAATGCGGAGTAGAAGGTTTAGCTTCAAATGCATGCGAAACACATGAGTTATCTTCAAATACTTGAGATATAAATGATTTAGCTTCAACTGCATGCGAAACAAACGAGATCGCATCAAATACATGCGAAACACCATGATTTAGCTTCAAATCAATGCGGAGTGGAAGGTTTAGCTTCAAATGCATGCGAAACACATGAGTTAGCTTCAAATCAATGCGAAGTAGAAGGTTTTGCTTCAAATCCATACGAAACACATGACTTAGTTTTAAATCAATGTGGAGTAGAAGGCTTAGCTTCAAATGCATGAGAAACACATGATTTAGCTTCAAATCAATGCCGAATAGAAGGTTTAGCTTCAAATGCATGCGTAACAAATGATTATTCTTCAAATCAATGCGAAGTAGAAGGTTTTGCTTCGAATCCATGCGAAACAAATGACGTAGCTTGAAATCAATGTGGAGTAGAAGGTTTTGCTTCAAATCCATGCGAAACACATGACTTAGCTTTAAATCAATGTGGAGTAGAAGGTTTAGCTTCAAATGCATGAGAAACACATGATTTAGCTTCAAATCAATGCGGAGTAGAAGGTTTAGCTTCAAATGCATGCGAAACACATGATTTAGCTTCATATCAATGAGGAGTAGAAGGATTAGCTTCAAATGCATACGAAACACATGAGTTAGCTTCAAATCAATTCGGAATATAAGGTTTAGATTCAAATGCATGCGAAACACATGATTTAGCTTCAAATCAATGCGGAGTGGAAGGTTTAGCTTCAAATGCATGCGAAATACATGAGTTAGCTTCAAATCAATGCGAAGTAGAAGGTTTTGCTTCAAATGCATGCGAAACACATGATTTAGATTCAAATCAATGCGGAATAGAAGGTTTAGCTTCAAATGCATGCGAAACACATGATTTAGCTTCAAATCAATGCGGAGTAGAAGGTTAACTTCAAATGCATGCTAAACACATGAGTTATCTTCAAATACTTGAGGTATAAATGATTTAGCTTCAACTGCATGCGAAACAAACGAGATCGCATCAAATCCATGCGAAACACATTACTTGGCTTCAAATCAATGCGGAGTAGAAGGTTTAGCTTCAAATGCATGCGAAACACATGATTTAGCTTCAAATCAATGCGCAGTAGAAGGTTTAGCTTCAAATGCATGCGAAACACATGATTTAACTTCAAATCAATGCGGAATAGAAGGTTTAGCTTCAAATGCATGTGAAAAACATGATTCAGCTTCAAATCAATGCGGAGTAGAAGGTTTAGCTCAAATGCATGCGAAACACATGAGTTATCTTCAAATACTTGAGATATAAATGATTTAGCTTCAACTGCATGCGAAACAAACGAGATCGCATCAAATACATGCGAAACACATGATTTAGCTTCAAATCAATGCGGAGTGGAAGGTTTAGCTTCAAATGCATGCGAAACACATGAGTTAGCTTCAAATCAATGCGAAGTAGAAGGTTTTGCTTCAAATCCATACGAAACACATGACTTAGTTTTAAATCAATGTGGAGTAGAAGGTTTAGCTTCAAATGCATGAGAAACACATGATTTAGCTTCAAATCAATGCCGAATAGAAGGTTTAGCTTCAAATGCATGCGTAACAAATGATTATTCTTCAAATCAATGCGAAGTAGAAGGTTTTGCTACAAATCCATGCGAAACAAATGACGTAGCTTGAAATCAATGTGGAGTAGAAGGTTTTGCTTCAAATCCATGCGAAACACATGACTTAGCTTTAAATCAATGTGGAGTAGAAGGTTTAGCTTCAAATGCATGAGAAACACATGAATTAGCATCAAATCAATGCGGAGTAGAAGGTTTAGCTTCAAATGCATGCGAAACACATGATTTAGCTTCATATCAATGAGGAGTAGAAGGATTAGCTTCAAATGCATACGAAACACATGAGTTAGCTTCAAATCAATGCGAAGTAGAAGGTTTTGCTACAAATCCATGCGAAACACATGATTTAGCTTCAAATCAATGCGGAGTGGAAGGTTTAGCTTCAAATGCATGCGAAACACATGATTTAGATTCAAATCAATGCGGAATAGAAGGTTTAGCTTCAAATGCATGCGAAACACATGATTTAGCTTCAAATCAATGCGGAGTAGAAGGTTTAACTTCAAATGCATGCTAAACACATGAGTTATCTTCAAATACTTGAGGTATAAATGATTTAGCTTCAACTGCATGCGAAACAAACGAGATCGCATCAAATCCATGCGAAACATATTACTTGGCTTCAAATCAATGCGGAGTAGAAGGTTTAGCTTCAATTGCATGCGAAACACATGATTTAGCTTCAAATCAATGCGAAGTAGAAGGTTTAACTTCAAATGCATGCGAAACACATGTGTTAGCTTCAAATCAATGCGGAATAGAAGGTTTAGCTTCAAATGCATGCGAAACACATGATTTAGATTCAAATCAATGCGGAGTAGAAGGTTTAGCTTCAAATGCATGCGAAACACATGTTTTAGCTTTAAATCAATGCGGAGTAGAAGGTTTAGCTTCAATTGCATGCGAAACACATGATTTAGCTTCAAATCAATGCGGAGTAGAAGGTTTAACTTCCAATGCATGCGAAACACATGAGTTAGCGTCAAATCAATGCGGAATAGAAGGTTTAGCTTCAAATGCATGCGAAACACATGATTTAGCTTCAAATCAATGCGGAGTAGAAGGTTTAGCTTCAAATGCATGCGAAACACATGAGTTAGCTTCAAATCAATTCGGAATATAAGGTTTAGATTCAAATGCATGCGAAACACATGATTTAGCTTCAAATCAATGCGGAGTGGAAGGTTTAGCTTCAAATGCATGCGAAATACATGAGTTAGCTTCAAATCAATGCGAAGTAGAAGGTTTTGCTTCAAATGCATGCGAAACACATGATTTAGCTTCATATCAATGAGGAGTAGAAGGATTAGCTTCAAATGCATACGAAACACATGAGTTAGCTTCAAATCAATTCGGAATATAAGGTTTAGATTCAAATGCATGCGAAACACATGATTTAGCTTCAAATCAATGCGGAGTGGAAGGTTTAGCTTCAAATGCATGCGAAATACATGAGTTAGCTTCAAATCAATGCGAAGTAGAAGGTTTTGCTTCAAATGCATGCGAAACACATGATTTAGATTCAAATCAATGCGGAATAGAAGGTTTAGCTTCAAATGCATGCGAAACACATGATTTAGCTTCAAATCAATGCGGAGTAGAAGGTTTAACTTCAAATGCATGCTAAAACACATGAGTTATCTTCAAATACTTGAGGTATAAATGATTTAGCTTCAACTGCATGCGAAACAAACGAGATCGCATCAAATCCATGCGAAACACATTACTTGGCTTCAAATCAATGCGGAGTAGAAGGTTTAGCTTCAAATGCATGCGAAACACATGATTTAGCTTCAAATCAATGCGCAGTAGAAGGTTTAGCTTCAAATGCATGCGAAACACATGATTTAACTTCAAATCAATGTCGGAATAGAAGGTTTAGCTTCAAATGCATGTGAAAAAACATGATTCAGCTTCAAATCAATGCGGAGTAGAAGGTTAGCTCAAATGCATGCGAAACACATGAGTTATCTTCAAATACTTGAGATATAAATGATTTAGCTTCAACTGCATGCGAAACAAACGAGATCGCATCAAATACATGCGAAACACATGATTTAGCTTCAAATCAATGCGGAGTGGAAGGTTTAGCTTCAAATGCATGCGAAACACATGAGTTAGCTTCAAATCAATGCGAAGTAGAAGGTTTTGCTTCAAATCCATACGAAACACATGACTTAGTTTTAAATCAATGTGGAGTAGAAGGTTTAGCTTCAAATGCATGAGAAACACATGATTTAGCTTCAAATCAATGCCGAATAGAAGTTTAGCTTCAAATGCATGCGTAACAAATGATTATTCTTCAAATCAATGCGAAGTAGAAGGTTTTGCTACAAATCCATGCGAAACAAATGACGTAGCTTGAAATCAATGTGGAGTAGAAGGTTTTGCTTCAAATCCATGCGAACACATGACTTAGCTTTAAATCAATGTGGAGTAGAAGGTTTAGCTTCAAATGCATGAGAAACACATGATTTAGCATCAAATCAATGCGGAGTAGAAGGTTTAGCTTCAAATGCATGCGAAACACATGATTTAGCTTCATATCAATGAGGAGTAGAAGGGATTAGCTTCAAATGCATACGAAACACATGAGTTAGCTTCAAATCAATGCGAAGTAGAAGGTTTTGCTACAAATCCATGCGAAACAACATGATTTAGCTTCAAATCAATGCGGAGTGAAGGTTTAGCTTCAAATGCATGCGAAACACATGATTTAGATTCAAATCAATGCGGAATAGAAGGTTTAGCTTCAAATGCATGCGAAACACATGATTTAGCTTCAAATCAATGCGGAGTAGAAGGTTTAACTTCAATGCATGCTAAACACATGAGTTATCTTCAAATACTTGAGGTATAAATGATTTAGCTTCAACTGCATGCGAAACAAACGAGATCGCATCAAATCCATGCGAAACATATTACTTGGCTTCAAATCAATGCGGAGTAGAAGGTTTAGCTTCAATTGCATGCGAAACACATGATTTAGCTTCAAATCAATGCGAAGTAGAAGGTTTAACTTCAAATGCATGCGAAACACATGTGTTAGCTTCAAATCAATGCGGAATAGAAGGTTTAGCTTCAAATGCATGCGAAACACATGATTTAGATTCAAATCAATGCGGAGTAGAAGGTTTAGCTTCAAATGCATGCGAAACACATGTTTTAGCTTTAAATCAATGCGGAGTAGAAGGTTTAGCTTCAATTGCATGCGAAACACATGATTTAGCTTCAAATCAATGCGGAGTAGAAGGTTTAACTTCCAATGCATGCGAAACACATGAGTTAGCGTCAAATCAATGCGGAATAGAAGGTTTAGCTTCAAATGCATGCGAAACACATGATTTAGCTTCAAATCAATGCGGAGTAGAAGGTTTAGCTTCAAATGCATGCGAAACACATGAGTTAGCTTCAAATCAATTCGGAATATAAGGTTTAGATTCAAATGCATGCGAAACACATGATTTAGCTTCAAATCAATGCGGAGTGGAAGGTTTAGCTTCAAATGCATGCGAAATACATGAGTTAGCTTCAAATCAATGCGAAGTAGAAGGTTTTGCTTCAAATGCATGCGAAACACATGATTTAGATTCAAATCAATGCGGAGTAGAAGGTTTAGCTTCAAATGCATTCGAAACACAAGAGTTAGCTTCAAATCAATCCGGAATATATGGTTTAGCTTCAAATGCATGCGAACCACATGATTTAGCTTCAAATCAATGCGAAGTAGAAGGTTTAGCTTCAAATGCATGCGAAACACATGTTTTAGCTTTAAATAAATGCGGAGTAGAAGGTTTTGCTTCAAATGCATGCGAAACACATGATTTAGCTTCAAATCAATGCGGAGTAGAAGGTTTAACTTCCAATGCATGCGAAACACATGAGTTAGCGTCAAATCAATGCGGAATAGAAGGTTTAGCTTCAAATGCATGCGAAACACATGATTTAGCTTCAAATCAATGCGGAGTAGAAGGTTTAGCTTCAAATGCATGCGAAACACATGAGTTAGCTTCAAATCAATGCGGAGTAGAAGGTTTAGCTTCAAATGCATGCTAAAACACATGAGTTATCTTCAAATACTTGAGATATAAATGATTTAGCTTCAACTGCATGCGAAACAAACGAGATCGCATCAAATCCATGCGAAAACACATTACTTGGCTTCAAATCAATGCGGAGTAGAAGGTTTAGCTTCAAATGCATGCGAAACACATGATTTAGCTTCAAATCAATGTGGAGTAGAAGGTTTAGCTTCAAATGCATGCGAAGCACATGATTTAGCTTCAAATCAATGCGGAGTAGAAGGTTTAACTTCAAATGCATTGCTAAACACATGAGTTATCTTCAAATACTTGAGGTATAAATGATTTAGCTTCAACTGCATGCGAAACAAAACGAGATCGCATCAAATCCATGCGAAACACATTACTTGGCTTCAAATCAATGCGGAGTAGAAGGTTTACCTTCAAATGCATGCGAAACACATGATTTAGCTTCATATCAATGAGGAGTAGAAGGTTTAGCTTCAAATGCATACGAAACACATGAGTTAGCTTCAAATCAATGCGAAGTAGAAGGTTTTGCTACAAATCCATGCGAAACACATGACATAGCTTGAAATCAATGTGGAGTAGTAGGTTTAGCTTCAAATGCATGCGAAACACATGATTTAGCTTCAAATCAATGCCTAATAGAAGGTTTAGCTTCAAATGCATGCGAAACACATGATTTAGCTTCAAATCAATGCGGAGTAGAAGGTTTAGCTTCAAATGCATGCGAAACACATGAGTTAGCTTCAAATCAATGCGGTATATAAGGTTTAGATTCAAATGCATGCGAAACACATGATTTAGCTTCAAATCAATGCGGAGTGGAAGGTTTAGCTTCAAATGCATGCGAAACACATGATTTAGCTTCAAATCAATGCGGAATAGAAGGTTTAGCTTCAAATGCATGCGAAAAACATGATTCAGCTTCAAATCAATGCGGAGTAGAAGGTTTAGCTTCAAATGCATGCGAAACACATGAGTTATCTTCAAATACTTGAGATATAAATGATTTAGCTTCAACTGCATGCGAAACAAACGAGATCGCATCAAATACATGCGAAACACATGATTTGGCTTCAAATCAATGCGGAGTGGAAGGTTTAGCTTCAAATGCATGCGAAACACATGAGTTAGCTTCAAATCAATGCGAAGTAGAAGGTTTTGCTTCAAATCCATACGAAACACATGACTTAGTTTTAAATCAATGTGGAGTAGAAGGTTTAGCTTCAAATGCATGAGAAACACATGATTTAGCTTCAAATCAATGCCGAATAGAAGGTTTAGCTTCAAATGCATGCGTAACAAATGATTATTCTTCAAATCAATGCGAAGTAGAAGGTTTTGCTTCAAATCCATGCGAAACAAATGACGTAGCTTGAAATCAATGTGGAGTAGAAGGTTTTGCTTCAAATCCATGCGAAACACATGACTTAGCTTTAAATCAATGCGGAGTAGAAGGTTTAGCTTCAAATGCATGCGAAACACATGATTTAGCTTCAAATCAATGCGGAGTAGAAGGTTTAGCTTCAAATGCATGCGAAACACATGATTTAGCTTCAAATCAATGCGGAGTAGAAGGTTTAACTTCAAATGCATGCTAAACACATGAGTTATCTTCAAATACTTGAGGTATAAATGATTTAGCTTCAACTGCATGCGACACAAACGAGATCGCATCAAATCCATTGCGAAACACATTACTTGGCTTCAAATCAATGCGGAGTAGAAGGTTTAGCTTCAAATGCATGCGGAACACATGATTTAGCTTCAAATCAATGCGCAGTAGAAGGTTTAGCTTCAAATGCATGCGAAACACATGATTTAGCTTCAAATCAATGCGGAATAGAAGGTTTAGCTTCAAATGCATGCGAAAAACATGATTCAGCTTCAAATCAATGCGGAGTAGAAGGTTTAGCTTCAAATGCATGCGAAACACATGAGTTATCTTCAAATACTTGAGATATAAATGATTTAGCTTCAACTGCATGCGAAACAAACGAGATCGCATCAAATACATGCGAAACACATGATTTGGCTTCAAATCAATGCGGAGTGGAAGGTTTAGCTTCAAATCCATACGAAACACATGACTTAGTTTTAAATCAATGTGGAGTAGAAGGTTTAGCTTCAAATGCATGAGAAACACATGATTTAGCTTCAAATCAATGCCGAATAGAAGGTTTAGCTTCAAATGCATGCGTAACAAATGATTATTCTTCAAATCAATGCGAAGTAGAAGGTTTTGCTTCAAATCCATGCGAAACAAATGACGTAGCTTGAAATCAATGTGGAGTAGAAGGTTTTGCTTCAAATCCATGCGAAACACATGACTTAGCTTTAAATCAATGCGGAGTAGAAGGTTTAGCTTCAAATGCATGCGAAACACATGATTTAGCTTCAAATCAATGCGGAGTAGAAGGTTTAGCTTCAAATGCATGCGAAACACATGATTTAGCTTCAAATCAATGCGGAGTAGAAGGTTTAACTTCAAATGCATGCTAAACACATGAGTTATCTTCAAATACTTGAGGTATAAATGATTTAGCTTCAACTGCATGCGAAACAAACGAGATCGCATCAAATCCATGCGAAACACATTACTTGGCTTCAAATCAATGCGGAGTAGAAGGTTTCTTCAAATGCATGCGAAACACATGATTTAGCTTCATATCAATGAGGAGTAGAAGGTTTAGCTTCAAATGCATACGAAACACATGAGTTAGCTTCAAATCAATGCGAAGTAGAAGGTTTTGCTACAAATCCATGCGAAACACATGACATAGCTTGAAATCAATGTGGAGTAGTAGGTTTAGCTTCAAATGCATGCGAAACACATGATTTAGCTTCAAATCAATGCCTAATAGAAGGTTTAGCTTCAAATGCATGCGTAACAAATGATTTTGCTTCAGATCAATGCGGAGTAGAAGGTTTTGCTTCAACTCCATGCGAAACACATGATTTAGCTTCAAATCAATGCGAAGTAGAAGGTTTAGCTTCAAATGCATGCGAAACACATGTTTTAGCTTTAAATCAATGCGGAGTAGAAGGTTTAGCTTCAAATGCATGCGAAACACATGATTTAGCTTCAAATCAATGCGGAGTAGAAGGTTTAACTTCCAATGCATGCGAAACACATGAGTTAGCGTCAAATCAATGCGGAATAGAAGGTTTAGCTTCAAATGCATGCGAAACACATGATTTAGCTTCAAATCAATGCGGAGTAGAAGGTTTAGCTTCAAATGCATGCGAAACACATGAGTTAGCTTCAAATCAATTTGGAATATAAGGTTTAGATTCAAATGCATGCGAAACACATGATTTAGCTTCAAATCAATGCGGAGTGGAAGGTTTAGCTTCAAATGCATGCGAAACACATGAGTTAGCTTCAAATCAATGGGGAACAGGAGGTTTTGCTTCAAATGCATGAGAAATACATGATTTAGCTTCAAATCAATGCGAAGTAGAAGGTTTAGCTTCAAATGCATGCGAAACACATGTTTTAGCTTTAAATAAATGCGGAGTAGAAGGTTTTGCTTCAAATGCATGCGAAACACATGATTTAGCTTCAAATCAATGCGGAGTAGAAGGTTTAACTTCCAATGCATGCGAAACACATGAGTTAGCGTCAAATCAATGCGGAATAGAAGGTTTAGCTTCAAATGCATGCGAAACACATGATTTAGCTTCAAATCAATGCGGAGTAGAAGGTTTAGCTTCAAATGCATGCGAAACACATGAGTTAGCTTCAAATCAATGCGGAGTGGAAGGTTTAGCTTCAAATGCATGCTAAACACATGAGTTATCTTCAAATACTTGAGATATAAATGATTTAGCTTCAACTGCATGCGAAACAAACGAGATCGCATCAAATCCATGCGAAACACATTACTTGGCTTCAAATCAATGCGGAGTAGAAGGTTTAGCTTCAAATGCATGCGAAACACATGATTTAGCTTCAAATCAATGTGGAGTAGAAGGTTTAGCTTCAAATGCATGCGAAGCACATGATTTAGCTTCAAATCAATGCGGAGTAGAAGGTTTAACTTCAAATGCATGCTAAACACATGAGTTATCTTCAAATACTTGAGGTATAAATGATTTAGCTTCATCTGCATGCGAAACAAACGAGATCGCATCAAATCCATGCGAAACACATTACTTGGCTTCAAATCAATGCGGAGTAGAAGGTTTACCTTCAAATGCATGCGAAACACATGATTTAGCTTCATATCAATGAGGAGTAGAAGGTTTAGCTTCAAATGCATACGAAACACATGAGTTAGCTTCAAATCAATGCGAAGTAGAAGGTTTTGCTACAAATCCATGCGAAACACATGACATAGCTTGAAATCAATGTGGAGTAGTAGGTTTAGCTTCAAATGCATGCGAAACACATGATTTAGCTTCAAATCAATGCCTAATAGAAGGTTTAGCTTCAAATGCATGCGAAACACATGATTTAGCTTCAAATCAATGCGGAGTAGAAGGTTTAGCTTCAAATGCATGCGAAACACATGAGTTAGCTTCAAATCAATGCGGTATATAAGGTTTAGATTCAAATGCATGCGAAACACATGATTTAGCTTCAAATCAATGCGGAGTGGAAGGTTTAGCTTCAAATGCATGCGAAACACATGATTTAGCTTCAAATCAATGCGGAGTAGAAGGTTTAGCTTCAAATGCATGCGAAACACATGATTTAGCTTCAAATCAATGCGGAGTAGAAGGTTTAGCTTCAAATGCATGCTAAACACATGAGTTATCTTCAAATACTTGAGATATAAATGATTTAGCTTCAACTGCATGCGAAACAAACGAGATCGCATCAAATCCATGCGAAACACATTACTTGGCTTCAAATCAATGCGGAGTAGAAGGTTTAGCTTCAAATGCATGCGAAACACATGATTTAGCTTCAAATCAATGCGCAGTAGAAGGTTTAGCTTCAAATGCATGCGAAACACATGATTTAGCTTCAAATCAATGCGGAATAGAAGGTTTAGCTTCAAATGCATGCGAAAAACATGATTCAGCTTCAAATCAATGCGGAGTAGAAGGTTTAGCTTCAAATGCATGCGAAACACATGAGTTATCTTCAAATACTTGAGATATAAATGATTTAGCTTCAACTGCATGCGAAACAAACGAGATCGCATCAAATACATGCGAAACACATGATTTGGCTTCAAATCAATGCGGAGTGGAAGGTTTAGCTTCAAATGCATGCGAAACACATGAGTTAGCTTCAAATCAATGCGAAGTAGAAGGTTTTGCTTCAAATCCATACGAAACACATGACTTAGTTTTAAATCAATGTGGAGTAGAAGGTTTAGCTTCAAATGCATGAGAAACACATGATTTAGCTTCAAATCAATGCCGAATAGAAGGTTTAGCTTCAAATGCATGCGTAACAAATGATTATTCTTCAAATCAATGCGAAGTAGAAGGTTTTGCTTCAAATCCATGCGAAACAAATGACGTAGCTTGAAATCAATGTGGAGTAGAAGGTTTTGCTTCAAATCCATGCGAAACACATGACTTAGCTTTAAATCAATGCGGAGTAGAAGGTTTAGCTTCAAATGCATGCGAAACACATGATTTAGCTTCAAATCAATGCGGAGTAGAAGGTTTAGCTTCAAATGCATGCGAAACACATGATTTAGCTTCAAATCAATGCGGAGTAGAAGGTTTACCTTCAAATGCATGCGAAACACATGATTTAGCTTCATATCAATGAGGAGTAGAAGGTTTAGCTTCAAATGCATACGAAACACATGAGTTAGCTTCAAATCAATGCGAAGTAGAAGGTTTTGCTACAAATCCATGCGAAACACATGACATAGCTTGAAATCAATGTGGAGTAGTAGGTTTAGCTTCAAATGCATGCGAAACACATGATTTAGCTTCAAATCAATGCCTAATAGAAGGTTTAGCTTCAAATGCATGCGTAACAAATGATTTTGCTTCAGATCAATGCGGAGTAGAAGGTTTTGCTTCAACTCCATGCGAAACACATGATTTAGCTTCAAATCAATGCGAAGTAGAAGGTTTAACTTCAAATGCTTGCGAAACACATGAGTTAGCTTCAAATCAATGCGGAATAGAAGGTTTAGCTTCAAATGCATGCGAAACACATGATTTAGATTCAAATCAATGCGGAGTAGAAGGTTTAGCTTCAAATGCATTCGAAACACATGAATTAGCTTCAAATCAATCCGGAATATATGGATTATTTTCAAATGCATGCGAAACACATGATTTAGCTTCAAATCAATGCGAAGTAGAAGGGTTAGCTTCAAATGCATGCGAAACACATGTTTTAGCTTTAAATCAATGCGGAGTAGAAGGTTTAGCTTCAAATGCATGCGAAACACATGATTTAGCTTCAAATCAATGCGGAGTAGAAGGTTTAACTTCCAATGCATGCGAAACACATGAGTTAGCGTCAAATCAATGCGGAATAGAAGGTTTAGCTTCAAATGCATGCGAAACACATGATTTAGCTTCAAATCAATGCGGAGTAGAAGGTTTAGCTTCAAATGCATGCGAAACACATGAGTTAGCTTCAAATCAATGCGGTATATAAGGTTTAGATTCAAATGCATGCGAAACACATGATTTAGCTTCAAATCAATGCGGAGTGGAAGGTTTAGCTTCAAATGCATGCGAAACACATGATTTAGCTTCAAATCAATGCGGAATAGAAGGTTTAGCTTCAAATGCATGCGAAACACATGATTTAGCTTCAAATCAATGCGGAGTAGAAGGTTTAGCTTCAAATGCATGCTAAACACATGAGTTATCTTCAAATACTTGAGATATAAATGATTTAGCTTCAACTGCATGCGAAACAAACGAGATCGCATCAAATCCATGCGAAACACATTACTTGGCTTCAAATCAATGCGGAGTAGAAGGTTTAGCTTCAAATGCATGCGAAACACATGATTTAGCTTCAAATCAATGCGGAATAGAAGGTTTAGCTTCAAATGCATGCGAAAAACATGATTCAGCTTCAAATCAATGCGGAGTAGAAGGTTTAGCTTCAAATGCATGCGAAACACATGAGTTATCTTCAAATACTTGAGATATAAATGATTTAGCTTCAACTGCATGCGAAACAAACGAGATCGCATCAAATACATGCGAAACACATGATTTGGCTTCAAATCAATGCGGAGTGGAAGGTTTAGCTTCAAATGCATGCGAAACACATGAGTTAGCTTCAAATCAATGCGAAGTAGAAGGTTTTGCTTCAAATCCATACGAAACACATGACTTAGTTTTAAATCAATGTGGAGTAGAAGGTTTAGCTTCAAATGCATGAGAAACACATGATTTAGCTTCAAATCAATGCCGAATAGAAGGTTTAGCTTCAAATGCATGCGTAACAAATGATTATTCTTCAAATCAATGCGAAGTAGAAGGTTTTGCTTCAAATCCATGCGAAACAAATGACGTAGCTTGAAATCAATGTGGAGTAGAAGGTTTTGCTTCAAATCCATGCGAAACACATGACTTAGCTTTAAATCAATGCGGAGTAGAAGGTTTAGCTTCAAATGCATGCGAAACACATGATTTAGCTTCAAATCAATGCGGAGTAGAAGGTTTAGCTTCAAATGCATGCGAAGCACATGATTTAGCTTCAAATCAATGCGGAGTAGAAGGTTTAACTTCAAATGCATGCTAAACACATGAGTTATCTTCAAATACTTGAGGTATAAATGATTTAGCTTCAACTGCATGCGAAACAAACGAGATCGCATCAAATCCATGCGAAACACATTACTTGGCTTCAAATCAATGCGGAGTAGAAGGTTTACCTTCAAATGCATGCGAAACACATGATTTAGCTTCATATCAATGAGGAGTAGAAGGTTTAGCTTCAAATGCATACGAAACACATGAGTTAGCTTCAAATCAATGCGAAGTAGAAGGTTTTGCTACAAATCCATGCGAAACACATGACATAGCTTGAAATCAATGTGGAGTAGTAGGTTTAGCTTCAAATGCATGCGAAACACATGATTTAGCTTCAAATCAATGCCTAATAGAAGGTTTAGCTTCAAATGCATGCGAAACACATGATTTAGCTTCAAATCAATGCGGAGTAGAAGGTTTAGCTTCAAATGCATGCGAAACACATGAGTTAGCTTCAAATCAATGCGGTATATAAGGTTTAGATTCAAATGCATGCGAAACACATGATTTAGCTTCAAATCAATGCGGAGTGGAAGGTTTAGCTTCAAATGCATGCGAAACACATGATTTAGCTTCAAATCAATGCGGAGTAGAAGGTTTAGCTTCAAATGCATGCGAAACACATGATTTAGCTTCAAATCAATGCGGAGTAGAAGGTTTAGCTTCAAATGCATGCTAAACACATGAGTTATCTTCAAATACTTGAGATATAAATGATTTAGCTTCAACTGCATGCGAAACAAACGAGATCGCATCAAATCCATGCGAAACACATTACTTGGCTTCAAATCAATGCGGAGTAGAAGGTTTAGCTTCAAATGCATGCGAAACACATGATTTAGCTTCATATCAATGAGGAGTAGAAGGTTTAGCTTCAAATGCATACGAAACACATGAGTTAGCTTCAAATCAATGCGAAGTAGAAGGTTTTGCTACAAATCCATGCGAAACACATGACATAGCTTGAAATCAATGTGGAGTAGTAGGTTTAGCTTCAAATGCATGCGAAACACATGATTTAGCTTCAAATCAATGCCTAATAGAAGGTTTAGCTTCAAATGCATGCGAAACACATGATTTAGCTTCAAATCAATGCGGAGTAGAAGGTTTAGCTTCAAATGCATGCGAAACACATGAGTTAGCTTCAAATCAATGCGGTATATAAGGTTTAGATTCAAATGCATGCGAAACACATGATTTAGCTTCAAATCAATGCGGAGTGGAAGGTTTAGCTTCAAATGCATGCGAAACACATGATTTAGCTTCAAATCAATGCGGAGTAGAAGGTTTAGCTTCAAATGCATGCGAAACACATGATTTAGCTTCAAATCAATGCGGAGTAGAAGGTTTAGCTTCAAATGCATGCTAAACACATGAGTTATCTTCAAATACTTGAGATATAAATGATTTAGCTTCAACTGCATGCGAAACAAACGAGATCGCATCAAATCCATGCGAAACACATTACTTGGCTTCAAATCAATGCGGAGTAGAAGGTTTAGCTTCAAATGCATGCGAAACACATGATTTAGCTTCAAATCAATGCGCAGTAGAAGGTTTAGCTTCAAATGCATGCGAAACACATGATTTAGCTTCAAATCAATGCGGAATAGAAGGTTTAGCTTCAAATGCATGCGAAAAACATGATTCAGCTTCAAATCAATGCGGAGTAGAAGGTTTAGCTTCAAATGCATGCGAAACACATGAGTTATCTTCAAATACTTGAGATATAAATGATTTAGCTTCAACTGCATGCGAAACAAACGAGATCGCATCAAATACATGCGAAACACATGATTTGGCTTCAAATCAATGCGGAGTGGAAGGTTTAGCTTCAAATGCATGCGAAACACATGAGTTAGCTTCAAATCAATGCGAAGTAGAAGGTTTTGCTTCAAATCCATACGAAACACATGACTTAGTTTTAAATCAATGTGGAGTAGAAGGTTTAGCTTCAAATGCATGAGAAACACATGATTTAGCTTCAAATCAATGCCGAATAGAAGGTTTAGCTTCAAATGCATGCGTAACAAATGATTATTCTTCAAATCAATGCGAAGTAGAAGGTTTTGCTTCAAATCCATGCGAAACAAATGACGTAGCTTGAAATCAATGTGGAGTAGAAGGTTTTGCTTCAAATCCATGCGAAACACATGACTTAGCTTTAAATCAATGCGGAGTAGAAGGTTTAGCTTCAAATGCATGCGAAACACATGATTTAGCTTCAAATCAATGCGGAGTAGAAGGTTTAGCTTCAAATGCATGCGAAACACATGATTTAGCTTCAAATCAATGCGGAGTAGAAGGTTTACCTTCAAATGCATGCGAAACACATGATTTAGCTTCATATCAATGAGGAGTAGAAGGTTTAGCTTCAAATGCATACGAAACACATGAGTTAGCTTCAAATCAATGCGAAGTAGAAGGTTTTGCTACAAATCCATGCGAAACACATGACATAGCTTGAAATCAATGTGGAGTAGTAGGTTTAGCTTCAAATGCATGCGAAACACATGATTTAGCTTCAAATCAATGCCTAATAGAAGGTTTAGCTTCAAATGCATGCGTAACAAATGATTTTGCTTCAGATCAATGCGGAGTAGAAGGTTTTGCTTCAACTCCATGCGAAACACATGATTTAGCTTCAAATCAATGCGAAGTAGAAGGTTTAACTTCAAATGCTTGCGAAACAAATGAGTTAGCTTCAAATCAATGCGGAATAGAAGGTTTAGCTTCAAATGCATGCGAAACACATGATTTAGATTCAAATCAATGCGGAGTAGAAGGTTTAGCTTCAAATGCATTCGAAACACATGAATTAGCTTCAAATCAATCCGGAATATATGGATTAGCTTCAAATGCATGCGAAACACATGATTTAGCTTCAAATCAATGCGAAGTAGAAGGGTTAGCTTCAAATGCATGCGAAACACATGTTTTAGCTTTAAATCAATGCGGAGTAGAAGGTTTAGCTTCAAATGCATGCGAAACACATGATTTAGCTTCAAATCAATGCGGAGTAGAAGGTTTAACTTCCAATGCATGCGAAACACATGAGTTAGCGTCAAATCAATGCGGAATAGAAGGTTTAGCTTCAAATGCATGCGAAACACATGATTTAGCTTCAAATCAATGCGGAGTAGAAGGTTTAGCTTCAAATGCATGCGAAACACATGAGTTAGCTTCAAATCAATGCGGTATATAAGGTTTAGATTCAAATGCATGCGAAACACATGATTTAGCTTCAAATCAATGCGGAGTGGAAGGTTTAGCTTCAAATGCATGCGAAACACATGATTTAGCTTCAAATCAATGCGGAATAGAAGGTTTAGCTTCAAATGCATGCGAAACACATGATTTAGCTTCAAATCAATGCGGAGTAGAAGGTTTAGCTTCAAATGCATGCTAAACACATGAGTTATCTTCAAATACTTGAGATATAAATGATTTAGCTTCAACTGCATGCGAAACAAACGAGATCGCATCAAATCCATGCGAAACACATTACTTGGCTTCAAATCAATGCGGAGTAGAAGGTTTAGCTTCAAATGCATGCGAAACACATGATTTAGCTTCAAATCAATGCGCAGTAGAAGGTTTAGCTTCAAATGCATGCGAAACACATGATTTAGCTTCAAATCAATGCGGAATAGAAGGTTTAGCTTCAAATGCATGCGAAAAACATGATTCAGCTTCAAATCAATGCGGAGTAGAAGGTTTAGCTTCAAATGCATGCGAAACACATGAGTTATCTTCAAATACTTGAGATATAAATGATTTAGCTTCAACTGCATGCGAAACAAACGAGATCGCATCAAATACATGCGAAACAGATGATTTAGCTTCAAATCAATGCGGAGTGGAAGGTTTAGCTTCAAATGCATGCGAAACACATGAGTTAGCTTCAAATCAATGCGAAGTAGAAGGTTTTGCTTCAAATCCATACGAAACACATGACTTAGTTTTAAATCAATGTGGAGTAGAAGGTTTAGCTTCAAATGCATGAGAAACACATGATTTAGCTTCAAATCAATGCCGAATAGAAGGTTTAGCTTCAAATGCATGCGTAACAAATGATTATTCTTCAAATCAATGCGAAGTAGAAGGTTTTGCTTCAAATCCATGCGATACAAATGACGTAGCTTGAAATCAATGTGGAGTAGAAGGTTTTGCTTCAAATCCATGCGAAACACATGACTTAGCTTTAAATCAATGTGGAGTAGAAGGTTTAGCTTCAAATGCATGAGAAACACATGATTTAGCTTCAAATCAATGCGGAGTAGAAGGTTTAGCTTCAAATGCATGCGAAACACATGATTTAGCTTCATATCAATGAGGAGTAGAAGGATTAGCTTCAAATGCATACGAAACACATGAGTTAGCTTCAAATCAATGCGAAGTAGAAGGTTTTGCTACAAATCCATGCGAAACACATGATTTACCTTCAAATCAATGCGGAATAGAAGGTTTAGCTTGAAATGCATGCGAAACACATGATTTAGATTCAAATCAATGCGGAGTAGAAGGTTTAGCTTCAAATGCATGCGAAACACATGACTTAGCTTTAAATCAATGTGGAGTAGAAGGTTTAGCTTCAAATGCATGAGAAACACATGATTTAGCTTCAAATCAATGCGGAGTAGAAGGTTTAGCTTCAAATGCATGCGAAACACATGATTTAGCTTCATATCAATGAGGAGTAGAAGGATTAGCTTCAAATGCATACGAAACACATGAGTTAGCTTCAAATCAATGCGAAGTAGAAGGTTTTGCTACAAATCCATGCGAAACACATGATTTACCTTCAAATCAATGCGGAATAGAAGGTTTAGCTTGAAATGCATGCGAAACACATGATTTAGATTCAAATCAATGCGGAGTAGAAGGTTTAGCTTCAAATGCATGCGAAACACATGTTTTAGCTTTAAATCAATGCGGAGTAGAAGGTTTAGCTTCAAATGCATGCGAAACACATGATTTAGCTTCAAATCAATGCGGAGTAGAAGGTTTAACTTCCAATGCATGCGAAACACATGAGTTAGCGTCAAATCAATGCGGAATAGAAGGTTTAGCTTCAAATGCATGCGAAACACATGATTTAGCTTCAAATCAATGCGGAGTAGAAGGTTTAGCTTCAAATGCATGCGAAACACATGAGTTAGCTTCAAATCAATTTGGAATATAAGGTTTAGATTCAAATGCATGCGAAACACATGATTTAGCTTCAAATCAATGCGGAGTGGAAGGTTTAGCTTCAAATGCATGCGAAACACATGAGTTAGCTTCAAATCAATGGGGAACAGGAGGTTTTGCTTCAAATGCATGAGAAATACATGATTTAGCTTCAAATCAATGCGGAGTAGAAGGTTTAGCTTCAAATGCATGCGAAACACATGATTTAGCTTCAAATCAATGCGGAGTAGAAGGTTTAGCTTCAAATGCATGCGAAACACATGAGTTAGCTTCAAATCAATTTGGAATATAAGGTTTAGATTCAAATGCATGCGAAACACATGATTTAGCTTCAAATCAATGCGGAGTAGAAGGTTTAGCTTCAAATGCATGCGAAACACATGATTTAGCTTCAAATCAATGCGGAGTAGAAGGTTTAACTTCCAATGCATGCGAAACACATGAGTTAGCGTCAAATCAATGCGGAATAGAAGGTTTAGCTTCAAATGCATGCGAAACACATGATTTAGCTTCAAATCAATGCGGAGTAGAAGGTTTAGCTTCAAATGCATGCGAAACACATGAGTTAGCTTCAAATCAATGCGGTATATAAGGTTTAGATTCAAATGCATGCGAAACACATGATTTAGCTTCAAATCAATGCGGAGTGGAAGGTTTAGCTTCAAATGCATGCGAAACACATGATTTAGCTTCAAATCAATGCGGAATAGAAGGTTTAGCTTCAAATGCATGCGAAACACATGATTTAGCTTCAAATCAATGCGGAGTAGAAGGTTTAGCTTCAAATGCATGCTAAACACATGAGTTATCTTCAAATACTTGAGATATAAATGATTTAGCTTCAACTGCATGCGAAACAAACGAGATCGCATCAAATCCATGCGAAACACATTACTTGGCTTCAAATCAATGCGGAGTAGAAGGTTTAGCTTCAAATGCATGCGAAACACATGATTTAGCTTCAAATCAATGCGCAGTAGAAGGTTTAGCTTCAAATGCATGCGAAACACATGATTTAGCTTCAAATCAATGCGGAATAGAAGGTTTAGCTTCAAATGCATGCGAAAAACATGATTCAGCTTCAAATCAATGCGGAGTAGAAGGTTTAGCTTCAAATGCATGCGAAACACATGAGTTATCTTCAAATACTTGAGATATAAATGATTTAGCTTCAACTGCATGCGAAACAAACGAGATCGCATCAAATACATGCGAAACACATGATTTAGCTTCAAATCAATGCGGAGTGGAAGGTTTAGCTTCAAATGCATGCGAAACACATGAGTTAGCTTCAAATCAATGCGAAGTAGAAGGTTTTGCTTCAAATCCATACGAAACACATGACTTAGTTTTAAATCAATGTGGAGTAGAAGGTTTAGCTTCAAATGCATGAGAAACACATGATTTAGCTTCAAATCAATGCCGAATAGAAGGTTTAGCTTCAAATGCATGCGTAACAAATGATTATTCTTCAAATCAATGCGAAGTAGAAGGTTTTGCTTCAAATCCATGCGATACAAATGACGTAGCTTGAAATCAATGTGGAGTAGAAGGTTTTGCTTCAAATCCATGCGAAACACATGACTTAGCTTTAAATCAATGTGGAGTAGAAGGTTTAGCTTCAAATGCATGAGAAACACATGATTTAGCTTCAAATCAATGCGGAGTAGAAGGTTTAGCTTCAAATGCATGCGAAACACATGATTTAGCTTCATATCAATGAGGAGTAGAAGGATTAGCTTCAAATGCATACGAAACACATGAGTTAGCTTCAAATCAATGCGAAGTAGAAGGTTTTGCTACAAATCCATGCGAAACACATGATTTACCTTCAAATCAATGCGGAATAGAAGGTTTAGCTTGAAATGCATGCGAAACACATGATTTAGATTCAAATCAATGCGGAGTAGAAGGTTTAGCTTCAAATGCATGCGAAACACATGTTTTAGCTTTAAATCAATGCGGAGTAGAAGGTTTAGCTTCAAATGCATGCGAAACACATGATTTAGCTTCAAATCAATGCGGAGTAGAAGGTTTAACTTCCAATGCATGCGAAACACATGAGTTAGCGTCAAATCAATGCGGAATAGAAGGTTTAGCTTCAAATGCATGCGAAACACATGATTTAGCTTCAAATCAATGCGGAGTAGAAGGTTTAGCTTCAAATGCATGCGAAACACATGAGTTAGCTTCAAATCAATTTGGAATATAAGGTTTAGATTCAAATGCATGCGAAACACATGATTTAGCTTCAAATCAATGCGGAGTGGAAGGTTTAGCTTCAAATGCATGCGAAACACATGAGTTAGCTTCAAATCAATGGGGAACAGGAGGTTTTGCTTCAAATGCATGAGAAATACATGATTTAGCTTCAAATCAATGCGGAGTAGAAGGTTTAGCTTCAAATGCATGCGAAACACATGATTTAGCTTCAAATCAATGCGGAGTAGAAGGTTAAAACTTCCAATGCATGCGAAACACATGAGTTAGCGTCAAATCAATGCGGAATAGAAGGTTTAGCTTCAAATGCATGCGAAACACATGATTTAGCTTCAAATCAATGCGGAGTAGAAATTTTAGCTTCAAATGCATGCGAAACACATGATTTAGCTTCTAATCAATGCGGAATAGAAGGTTTAGCTTCAAATGCATGCGAAACACATGAGTTAGCTTCAAATCAATGCGGAATATAAGGTTTGGATTCAAATCCCTGCGAAACACATGATTTAGCTTCAAATCAATGCGGAGTGGAAGGTTTAGCTTCAAATGCATGCGAAACACATGATTTAGCTTCAAATCAATGCGGAATAGAAGGTTTAGCTTCAAATGCATGCGAAACACATGATTTAGCTTCAAATCAATGTGGAGTAGAAGGTTTAGCTTCAAATGCATTCGAAACACATGATTTAGCTTCAAATCAACGCGGAGTAGAAGGTTTAACTTCAAATGCATGCGAAACACATGTTTTAGCTTTATATCAATGCGGAGTAGAAGGTTTAGCTTCAAATGCATGCGAAACACATGATTTAGCTTCAAATCAATGCGGAGTAGAAGGTTTAACTTCCAATGCATGAAAAAACACATGAGTTAGCTTCAAATCAGTGCGGAGTGGAAGGTTTAGCTTCAAATGCATGCGAAACACATGATTTATCTTCAAATCAATGCGGAGTAGAAGGTTTAGCTTCAAATGCATGTTAAACACATGAGTTATCTTCAAATACTTGAGATATAAATGATTTATCTTCAAATCAATGCGAAGTAGAAGGTTTTGCTTCAAATCCATGCGAAACACATGACGTAGCTTGAAATCAATGTGGAGTAGAAGGTTTAGCTTCAAATGCTTGCGAAACACATGATTTAGCTTCAAATCAATGCCGAATAGAAGGTTTAGCTTCAAATGCATGCGTAACAAATGAATTTGCTTCAAATCAATGCGGAGTGTAAGGTTTAGCATCGAATGCATGCGAAACACATGATTTAGCTTCAAATCAATGCGGAATAGGAGGTTTTGCTTCAAATGCATTAGAAACACATGATTTAGCTTCAAATCAATGCGGAGTAGAAGGTTTAGCTTCAAATGCATTCGAAACACATGAGTTAGCTTCAAATCAATCCGGAATATATGGTTTAGCTTCAAATGCATGCGAAACACATGATTTAGCTTCAAATCAATGCGAAGTAGAAGGTTTAGCTTCAAATACATGCGAAACACATGTTTTAGCTTTAAATCAATGCGGAGTAGAAGGTTTAGCATCAAATGCATGCGAAACACATGATTTAGCTTCAATTCAATGCGGAGTAGAAGGTTTAACTTCCAATGCATGCGAAACACATGATTTAGCTTCAAATCAATGCCGAATAGAAGGTTTAGCTTCAAATGCATGCGTAACAAATGATTTTGCTTCAAATCAATGCGGAGTGTAAGGTTTAGCATCGAATGCATGCAAAACACATGATTTAGCTTCAAATCAATGCGGAGTGCAAGTTTTAGCTTCATATGCATGCGTAACAAATGATTTTGCTTCAAATCAATGCGGAGTAGAAGGTTTAACTTCAAATGCGTGCGAAACACATGAGTTAGCTTCAAATCAATGCGGAATAGGAGGTTTTGCTTCAAATGCATTAGAAACACATGATTTTGCTTCAAATCAATGCGGAGTGGAAGGTTTAGCTTCAAATGCATGCGAAACATATGATTTAGCTTCAAATCAATGCGGAGTAGAAGGTTTAACTTCAACTGCATGCGGAACACATGAGTTAGCTTCAGATCAATGCAGAATAGAAGGTTTAGCTTCAAATGCATATGAAACACATGATTTAGATTCAAATCAATGCGGTGTAGAAGGTTTAACTTCCAATGCATGCGAAACACATGGGTTAGCGTCAAATCAATGCGGAATAGAAGGTTTAGCTTCAAATGCATGCGAAACACATGATTTAGCTTCAAATCAATGCGGAGTAGAAGGTTTAGCGTCAAATGCATGCGAAACACATGAGTTAGCTTCAAATTAATTCGGAATATAAGGATTAGATTCAAATGCATGCGAAACACATGATTTAGCTTCAAATCAATGCGGAGTGGAAGGTTTAGCTTCAAATGCATGCGAAATACATGAGTTAGCTTCAAATCAATGCGAAGTAGAAGGTTTTGCTTCAAATCCATGCGAAACACATGACTTAGTTTTAAATCAATGTGGAGTAGAAGGTTTAGCTTCAAATGCATGCGAAACACATGATTTAGCTTCAAATCAATGCGGAGTGGAAGGTTTAGCTTCAAATGCATGCGAAATACATGAGTTAGCTTCAAATCAATGCGAAGTAGAAGGTTTTGCTTCAAATCCATGCGAAACACATGACTTAGTTTTAAATCAATGTGGAGTAGAAGGTTTAGCTTCAAATGCATGCGTAACAAATGATTTTGCTTCAAATCAATGCGGAGTGTAAGGTTTAGCTTCGAATGCATGCGAAACAGATGATTTAGCTTCAAATCAATGCGGAGTAGAAGGTTTAGCTTCAAATGCATACGAAACACTTGATTTAGCTTCAAATCAATGCGAAGTAGAAGGTTTAGCTTCAAATGCATGCGAAACAACTGATTTAGCTTCAAATCAATGCGGAATAGGAGGTTTTGCTTCAAATGCATTAGAAACACATGATTTAGCTTCAAGTCAATGCGGAGTAGAAGGTTTAGCTTCAAATGCATTCGAAACACATGAGTTAGCTTCAAATCAATCCGGAATATATGGTTTAGCTTCAAATGCATGCGAAACACATGTTTTAGCTTTAAATCAATGCGGAGTAGAAGGTTTAGCATCAAATGCATGCGAAACACATGATTTAGCATCAAATCAATGCGGAGTAGAAGGTTTAACTTCCAATGCATGCGAAACACATGAGTTAGCGTCAAATCAATGCGGAATAGATGGTTTAGCTTCAAATGCATGCGAAACACATGATTTAGCTTCAAATCAATGCGGAGTAGAAGGTTTAGCTTCAAATGCATGCGAAACACATGAGTTAGCTTCAAATCAATGCGGAATATAAGGTTTGGATTCAAATGCATGCGAAACACATGATTTAGCTTCAAATCAATGCGGAGTAGAAAGTTTAGCTTCAAATGCTTGCGAAACACATGATTTAGCTTCAAATCAATGTCGAATAGAAGGTTTAGCTTCAAATGCATGCGTAACAAATGATTTTGCTTCAAATCAATGCGTAGTGTAAGGATTAGCATCGAATGCATGCAAAACACATGATTTAGCTTCAAATCAATGCGGAGTGGAAGTTTTAGCTTCATATGCATGCGTAACAAATGATTTTGCTTCAAATCAATGCGGAGTAGAAGGTTTAACTTCAAATGCATGCGAAACACATGAGTTAGCTTCAAATCAATGGGGAACAGGAGGTTTTGCTTCAAATGCATGAGAAACACATGATTTAGCTTCAAATTAATGCGGAGTAGAAGGTTTAGCTTCAAATGCATACGAAACACTTGATTTAGCTTCAAATCAATGCGAAGTAGAAGGTTTAGCTTCAAATGCATGCGAAACAACTGATTTAGCTTCAAATCAATGCGGAATAGGAGGTTTTGCTTCAAATGCATTAGAAACACATGATTTAGCTTCAAATCAATGCGGAGTAGAAGGTTTAGCTTCAAATGCATTCGAAACACATGAGTTAGCTTCAAATCAATCCGGAATATATGGTTTAGCTTCAAATGCATGCGAAACACATGTTTTAGCTTTAAATCAATGCGGAGTAGAAGGTTTAGCATCAAATGCATGCGAAACACATGATTTAGCTTCAAATCAATGCGGAGTAGAAATTTTAGCTTCAAATGCATGCGAAACACATGATTTAGCTTCAAATCAATGCGGAGTAGAAGGATTAGCTTCAAATGCATGCGAAACACATGAGTTAGCTTCAAATCAATGCGGAATATAAGGTTTGGATTCAAATCCATGCGAAACACATAAGTTAGCTTCAAATCAGTGCTGAGTGGAAGGTTTAGCTTCAAATGCATGCGAAACACATGATTTAGCTTCAAATCAATGCGGAGTAGAAGGTTTAACTTCCAATGCATGCGAAACACATGAGTTAGCGTCAAATCAATACGGAATAGAAGGTTTAGCTTCAAATGCATGCGAAACACATGATTTAGCTTCAAATCAATGCGGAGTGGAAGTTTTAGCTTCATATGCATGCGTAACAAGTGATTTTGCTTCAAATCAATGCGGAGTAGAAGGTTTAACTTCAAATGCATGCGAAACACATGAGTTAGCTTCAAATCAATGCGGAGTAGAAGGTGTAACTTCAACTGCATGCGAAACACATGAGTTAGCTTCAGATCAATGCAGAATAGAAGGTTTAGCTTCAAATGCATATGAAACACATGATTTAGATTCAAATCAATGCGGAGTAGAAGGTTTAACTTCCAATGCATGCGAAACACATGAGTTAGCGTCAAATCAATGCGGAATAGAAGGTTTAGCTTCAAATGCATGCGAAACACATGATTTAGCTTCAAATCAATGCGGAGTAGAAGGTTTAGCGTCAAATGCATGCGAAACACATGAGTTAGCTTCAAATTAATTCGGAATATAAGGATTAGATTCAAATGCATGCGAAACACATGATTTAGCTTCAAATCAATGCGGAGTGGAAGGTTTAGCTTCAAATGCATGCGAAATACATGAGTTAGCTTCAAATCAATGCGAAGTAGAAGGTTTTGCTTCAAATCCATGCGAAACACATGACTTAGTTTTAAATCAATGTGGAGTAGAAGGTTTAGCTTCAAATGCATGCGTAACAAATGATTTTGCTTCAAATCAATGCGGAGTGTAAGGTTTAGCTTCGAATGCATGCGAAACACATGATTTAGCTTCAAATCAATGCGGAGTGAAAGTTTTAGCTTCATATGCATGCGTAACAAATGATTTTGCTTCATATCAATGCGGAGTAGAAGGTTTAACTTCAAATGCATGCGAAACACATGAGTTAGCTTCAAATCAATGGGGACCAGGAGGTTTTGCTTCAAATGCATGAGAAACACATGATTTAGCTTCAAATCAATGCGGAGTAGAAGGTTTAGCTTCAAATGCATACGAAACACTTGATTTAGCTTCAAATCAATGCGAAGTAGAAGTTTTAGCTTCAAATGCATGCGAAACAACTGATTTAGCTTCAAATCAATGCGGAATAGGAGGTTTTGCTTCAAATGCATTAGAAACACATGATTTAGCTTCAAATCAATGCGGAGTAGAAGGTTTAGCTTCAAATGCATTCGAAACACATGAGTTAGCTTCAAATCAATCCGGAATATATGCTTTAGCTTCAAATGCATGCGAAACACATGATTTATCTTCAAATCAATGCGAAGTAGAAGGTTTAGCTTCAAATGCATGCGAAACACATGTTTTAGCTTTAAATCAATGCGGAGTAGAAGGTTTAGCATCAAATGCATGCGAAACACATGATTTAGCTTCAAATCAATGCGGAGTAGAAGGTTTAACTTCCAATGCATGCGAAACACATGAGTTAGCGTCAAATCAATGCGGAATAGATGGTTTAGCTTCAAATGCATGCGAACCACATGATTTAGCTTCAAATCAATGCGGAGTAGAAGGTTTAGCTTCAAATGCATGCGAAACACATGAGTTAGCTTCAAATCAATGCGGAATATAAGGTTTCGATTCAAATGCATGCGAAACACATGATTTAGCTTCAAATCAATGCGGAGTAGAAAGTTTAGCTTCAAATGCTTGCGAAACACATGATTTAGCTTCAAATCAATGTCGAATAGAAGGTTTAGCTTCAAATGCATGCGTAACAAATGATTTTGCTTCAAATCAATGCGTAGTGTAAGGATTAGCATCGAATGCATGCAAAACACATGATTTAGCTTCAAATCAATGCGGAGTGGAAGTTTTAGCTTCATATGCATGCGTAACAAATGATTTTGCTTCAAATCAATGCGGAGTAGAAGGTTTAACTTCAAATGCATGCGAAACACATGAGTTAGCTTCAAATCAATGGGGAACAGGAGGTTTTGCTTCAAATGCATGAGAAACACATGATTTAGCTTCAAATCAATGCGGAGTAGAAGGTTTAGCTTCAAATGCATACGAAACACTTGATTTAGCTTCAAATCAATGCGAAGTAGAAGGTTTAGCTTCAAATGCATGCGAAACAACTGATTTAGCTTCAAATCAATGCGGAATAGGAGGTTTTGCTTCAAATGCATTAGAAACACATGATTTAGCTTCAAATCAATGCGGAGTAGAAGGTTTAGCTTCAAATGCATTCGAAACACATGAGTTAGCTTCAAATCAATCCGGAATATATGGTTTAGCTTCAAATGCATGCGAAACACATGTTTTAGCTTTAAATCAATGCGGAGTAGAAGGTTTAGCATCAAATGCATGCGAAACACATGGTTTAGCTTCAAATCAATGCGGAGTAGAAGGTTTAACTTCCAATGCATGCGAAACACATGAGTTAGCGTCAAATCAATGCGGAATAGAAGGTTTAGCTTCAAATGCATGCGAAACACATGATTTAGCTTCAAATCAATGCGGAGTAGAAGGATTAGCTTCAAATGCATGCGAAACACATGAGTTAGCTTCAAATCAATGCGGAATATAAGGTTTGGATTCAAATCCATGCGAAACACATAAGTTAGCTTCAAATCAGTGCTGAGTGGAAGGTTTAGCTTCAAATGCATGCGAAACACATGATTTAGCTTCAAATCAATGCGGAGTAGAAGGTTTAACTTCCAATGCATGCGAAACACATGAGTTAGCGTCAAATCAATACGGAATAGAAGGTTTAGCTTCAAATGCATGCGAAACACATGATTTAGCTTCAAATCAATGCGGAGTGGAAGTTTTAGCTTCATATGCATGCGTAACAAATGATTTTGCTTCAAATCAATGCGGAGTAGAAGGTTTAACTTCAAATGCATGCGAAACACATGAGTTAGCTTCAAATCAATGCGGAATAGGAGGTTTTGCTTCAAATGCATTAGAAACACATGATTTAGCTTCAAATCAATGCGGAGTAGAAGGTTTAGCTTCAAATGCATTCGAAACACATGAGTTAGCTTCAAATCAATCCGGAATATATGGTTTAGCTTCAAATGCATGCGAAACACATGATTTAGCTTTAAATCAATGCGGAGTAGAAGGTTTAGCATCAAATGCATGCGAAACACATGATTTAGCTTCAAATCAATGCGGAGTAGAAGGTTTAACTTCCAATGCATGCGAAACACATGAGTTAGCGTCAAATCAATGCGGAATAGAAGGTTTAGCTTCAAATGCATGCGAAACACATGATTTAGCTTCAAATCAATGCGGTGTAGAAGGTTTAGCTTCAAATGCATGCGAAACACATGAGTTAGCTTCAAATCAATGCGGAATATACGGTTTGGATTCAAATGCATGCGAAACACATGATTTAGCTTCAAATCAATGCGGAGTGGAAGGTTTAGCTTCAAATGCATGCGAAACTCATGATTTAGCTTCAAATCAATGCGGAGTAGAAGGTTTAGCTTCAAATGCATGCGAAACACATGATTTAGATTCAAATCAATGCGGAGTAGAAGGTTTAACTTCCAATGCATGCGAAACACATGAGTTAGCGTCAAATCAATGCGGAATAGAAGGTTTAGCTTCAAATGCATGCGAAACACATGATTTAGCTTCAAATCAATGCGGAGTAGAAGGTTTAGCGTCAAATGCATGCGAAACACATGAGTTAGCTTCAAATCAATTCGGAATATAAGGTTTAGATTCAAATGCATGCGAAACACATGATTTAGCTTCAAATCAATGCGGAGTGGAAGGTTTAGCTTCAAATGCATGCGAAATACATGAGTTAGCTTCAAATCAATGCGAAGTAGAAGGTTTTGCTTCAAATCCATGCGAAACACATGACTTAGTTTTAAATCAATGTGGAGTAGAAGGTTTAGCTTCAAATGCATGCGTAACAAATGATTTTGCTTCAAATCAATGCGGAGTGTAAGGTTTAGCTTCGAATGCATGCGAAACACATGATTTAGCTTCAAATCAATGCGGAGTAGAAGGTTTAGCTTCAAATGCATACGAAACACTTGATTTAGCTTCAAATCAATGCGAAGTAGAAGGTTTAGCTTCAAATGCATGCGAGACAACTGATTTAGCTTCAAATCAATGCGGAATATTAGGTTTTGCTTCAAATGCATTAGAAACACATGATTTAGCTTCAAGTCAATGCGGAGTAGAAGGTTTAGCTTCAAATGCATTCGAAACACATGAGTTAGCTTCAAATCAATCCGGAATATATGGTTTAGCTTCAAATGCATGCGAAACACATGATTTATCTTCAAATCAATGCGAAGTAGAAGGTTTAGCTTCAAATGCATGCGAAACACATGTTTTAGCTTTAAATCAATGCGGAGTAGAAGGTTTAGCATCAAATGCATGCGAAACACATGATTTAGCTTCAAATCAATGCGGAGTAGAAGGTTTAACTTCCAATGCATGCGAAACACATGAGTTAGCGTCAAATCAATGCGGAATAGATGGTTTAGCTTCAAATGCATGCGAAACACATGATTTAGCTTCAAATCAATGCGGAGTAGAAGGTTTAGCTTCAAATGCATGCGAAACACATGAGTTAGCTTCAAATCAATGCGGAATATAAGGTTTGGATTCAAATGCATGCGAAACACATGATTTAGCTTCAAATCAATGCGGAGTAGAAAGTTTAGCTTCAAATGCTTGCGAAACACATGATTTAGCTTCAAATCAATGTCGAATAGAAGGTTTAGCTTCAAATGCATGCGTAACAAATGATTTTGCTTCAAATCAATGCGTAGTGTAAGGATTAGCATCGAATGCATGCAAAACACATGATTTAGCTTCAAATCAATGCGGAGTGGAAGTTTTAGCTTCATATGCATGCGTAACAAATGATTTTGCTTCAAATCAATGCGGAGTAGAAGGTTTAACTTCAAATGCATGCGAAACACATGAGTTAGCTTCAAATCAATGGGGAACAGGAGGTTTTGCTTCAAATGCATGAGAAACACATGATTTAGCTTCAAATCAATGCGGAGTAGAAGGTTTAGCTTCAAATGCATACGAAACACTTGATTTAGCTTCAAATCAATGCGAAGTAGAAGGTTTAGCTTCAAATGCATGCGAAACAACTGATTTAGCTTCAAATCAATGCGGAATAGGAGGTTTTGCTTCAAATGCATTAGAAACACATGATTTAGCTTCAAATCAATGCGGAGTAGAAGGTTTAGCTTCAAATGCATTCGAAACACATGAGTTAGCTTCAAATCAATCCGGAATATATGGTGTAGCTTCAAATGCATGCGAAACACATGTTTTAGCTTTAAATCAATGCGGAGTAGAAGGTTTAGCATCAAATGCATGCGAAACACATGAGTTAGCGTCAAATCAATGCGGAATAGAAGGTTTAGCTTCAAATGCATGCGAAACACATGATTTAGCTTTAAATCAATGCGGAGTAGAAGGTTTAGCATCAAATGCATGCGAAACACATGATTTAGCTTCAAATCAATGCGGAGTAGAAGGTTTAACTTCCAATGCATGCGAAACACATGAGTTAGCGTCAAATCAATGCGGAATAGAAGGTTTAGCTTCAAATGCATGCGAAACACATGATTTAGCTTCAAATCAATGCGGAGTAGAAGGTTTAGCTTCAAATGCATGCGAAACACATGAGTTAGCTTCAAATCAATGCGGAATATAAGGTTTGGATTCAAATGCATGCGAAACACATGATTTAGCTTCAAATCAATGCGGAGTGGAAGGTTTAGCTTCAAATGCATGCGAAACTCATGATTTAGCTTCAAATCAATGCGGAGTAGAAGGTTTAGCTTCAAATGCATGCGAAACACATGATTTAGATTCAAATCAATGCGGAGTAGAAGGTTTAACTTCCAATGCATGCGAAACACATGAGTTAGCGTCAAATCAATGCGGAATAGAAGGTTTAGCTTCAAATGCATGCGAAACACATGATTTAGCTTCAAATCAATGCGGAGTAGAAGGTTTAGCGTCAAATGCATGCGAAACACATGAGTTAGCTTCAAATCAATTCGGAATATAAGGTTTAGATTCAAATGCATGCGAAACACATGATTTAGCTTCAAATCAATGCGGAGTGGAAGGTTTAGCTTCAAATGCATGCGAAATACATGAGTTAGCTTCAAATCAATGCGAAGTAGAAGGTTTTGCTTCAAATCCATGCGAAACACATGACTTAGTTTTAAATCAATGTGGAGTAGAAGGTTTAGCTTCAAATGCATGCGTAACAAATGATTTTGCTTCAAATCAATGCGGAGTGTAAGGTTTAGCTTCGAATGCATGCGAAACACATGATTTAGCTTCAAATCAATGCGGAGTAGAAGGTTTAGCTTCAAATGCATACGAAACACTTGATTTAGCTTCAAATCAATGCGAAGTAGAAGGTTTAGCTTCAAATGCATGCGAAACAACTGATTTAGCTTCAAATCAATGCGGAATAGGAGGTTTTGCTTCAAATGCATTAGAAACACATGATTTAGCTTCAAGTCAATGCGGAGTAGAAGGTTTAGCTTCAAATGCATTCGAAACACATGAGTTAGCTTCAAATCAATCCGGAATATATGGTTTAGCTTCAAATGCATGCGAAACACATGATTTATCTTCAAATCAATGCGAAGTAGAAGGTTTAGCTTCAAATGCATGCGAAACACATGTTTTAGCTTTAAATCACTGCGGAGTAGAAGGTTTAGCATCAAATGCATGCGAAACACATGATTTAGCTTCAAATCAATGCGGAGTAGAAGGTTTAACTTCCAATGCATGCGAAACACATGAGTTAGCGTCAAATCAATGCGGAATAGAAGGTTTAGCTTCAAATGCATTAGAAACACATGATTTAGCTTCAAATCAATGCGGAGTAGAAGATTTAGCTTCAAATGCATGCGAAACACATGAGTTAGCTTCAAATCAATGCGGAATATAAGGTTTGGATTCAAATGCATGCGAAACACATGATTTAGCTTCAAATTAATGCGGAGTAGAAAGTTTATCTTCAAATGCATTAGAAACACATGATTTAGCTTCAAGTCAATGCGGAGTAGAAGGTTTAGCTTCAAATGCATGCGTAACAAATGATTTTGCTTCAAATCAATGCGTAGTGTAAGGATTAGCATCGAATGCATGCAAAACACATGATTTAGCTTCAAATCAATGCGGAGTGGTAGTTTTAGCTTCATATGCATGCGTAACAAATGATTTTGCTACAAATCAATGCGGAGTAGAAGGTTTAACTTCAAATGCGTGCGAAACACATGAGTTAGCTTCAAATCAAAGCGGAATAGGAGGTTTTGCTTCAAATGCATTAGAAACACATGATTTAGCTTCAAATCAATGCGGAGTGGAAGGTTTAGCTTCAAATGCATGCGAAACACATGATTTAGCTTCAAATCAATGCGGAGTAGAAGGTTTAACTTCAACTGCATGCGAAACACATGAGTTAGCTTCAGATCAATGCAGAATAGAAGGTTTAGCTTCAAATGCATATGAAACACATGAGTTAGCTTCAAATCAATGCGAAGTAGAAGGTTTTGCTTCAAATCCATGCGAAACACATGACTTAGCTTGAAATCAATGTGGAGTAGATGGTTTAGCTTCAAATGCATGCGAAACACATGATTTAGCTTCAAATCAATGCCTAATAGAAGGTTTAGCTTCAAATGCGTGCGTAACAAATGATTTTGCTTCAAATCAATGCGGAGTAGAAGGTTTTGCTTCAACTCCATGCGAAACACATGATTTAGCTTCAAATCAATGCGAAGTAGAAGGTTTAACTTCAAATGCATGCGAAACACATGTGTTAGCTTCAAATCAATGCGGAATAGAAGGTTTAGCTTCAAATGCATGCGAAACACATGATTTAGATTCAAATCAATGCGGAGTAGAAGGTTTAGCTTCAAATGCATGCGAAACACATGTTTTAGCTTTAAATCAATGCGGAGTAGAAGGTTTAGCTTCAAATGCATGCGAAACACATGATTTAGCTTCAAATCAATGCGGAGTAGAAGGTTTAACTTCCAATGCATGCGAAACACATGAGTTAGCGTCAAATCAATGCGGAATAGAAGGTTTAGCTTCAAATGCATGCGAAACACATGATTTAGCTTCAAATCAATGCGGAGTAGAAGGTTTAGCTTCAAATGCATGCGAAACACATGAGTTAGCTTCAAATCAATTCGGAATATAAGGTTTAGATTCAAATGCATGCGAAACACATGATTTAGCTTCAAATCAATGCGGAGTGGAAGGTTTTGCTTCAAATGCATGCGAAACACATGAGTTAGCTTCAAATCAATGGGGAACAGGAGGTTTTGCTTCAAATGCATGAGAAACACATGATTTAGCTTCAAATCAATGCGGAGTAGAAGGTTTAGCTTCAAATGCATACGAAACACTTGATTTAGCTTCAAATCAATGCGAAGTACAAGGTTTAGCTTCAAAAGCATGCGAAACAACTGATTTAGCTTCAAATCAATGCGGAACACAAGGTTTAGCTTCAAATGCATGCGAAACACATGATTTAGCTTCAAATCAATGCGAAGTAGAAGGTTCAGCTTCAAATGCATGCGAAACACATGTTTTAGCTTTAAATCAATGCGGAGTAGAAGGTTCAGCTTCAAATGCATGCGAAACATATGATTTAGCTTCAAATCAATGCGGAGTAGAAGGTTAAAAATTCCAATGCATGCGAAACACATGAGTTAGCGTCAAATCAATGCGGAATAGAAGGTTTAGCTTCAAATGCATGCGAAACACATGATTTAGCTTCAAATCAATGCGGAGTAGAAATTTTAGCTTCAAATGCATGCGAAACACATGAGTTAGCTTCAAATCAATGCGGAATATATGGTTTGGATTCAAATGCATGCGAAACACATGATTTAGCTTCAAATCAATGCGGAGTGGAAGGTTTAGCTTCAAATGCATGCGAAACACATGAGTTAGCTTGAAATCAATGCGGAGTAGAAGGTTTAACTTCCAATCCATGCGAAACACATGAGTTAGCTTCAAATCAGTGCGGAGTGGAAGGTTTAGCTTCAAATGAATACGAAACACATGATTTAGCTTCGAATCAATGCGGAGTAGAAGGTTTAGCTTCAAATGCATGCGAAACACATGATTTAGCTTCAAATCAATGCGAAGTAGAAGGTTTAACTTCAAATGCATGCGAAACACATGAGTTAGCTTGAAATCAATGCGGAGTAGAAGGTTTAACTTCCAATCCATGCGAAACACATGAGTTAGCTTCAAATCAATGCGGAATATAAGGTTTGGATTCAAATGCATGCGAAACACATGATTTAGCTTCAAATCAATGCGGAGTAGAAGGTTTAACTTCCAATGCATGCGAAACACATGAGTTAGCGTCAAATCAATACGGAATAGAAGGTTTAGCTTCAAATGCATGCGAAACACATGATTTAGCTTCAAATCAATGCGGAGTGGAAGTTTTAGCTTAATATGCATGCGTAACAAATGATTTTGCTTCAAATCAATGCGGAGTAGAAGGTTTAACTTCAAATGCATGCGAAACACATGAGTTAGCTTCAAATCAATGCGGAATAGGAGGTTTTGCTTCAAATGCATTAGAAACACATGATTTAGCTTCAAATCAATGCGGAGTAGAAGCTTTAGCTTCAAAATGCATGCGAAACACATGAGTTAGCTTCAAATCAATGCGGAATAAAAGGTTTGGATTCAAATGCATGCGAAACACATGATTTAGCTTCAAATCAATGCGGAGTGGAAGGTTTAGCTTCAAATGCATGCGAAACTCATGATTTAGCTTCAAATCAATGCGGAAATAGAAGGTTTAGCTTCAAATGAATGCGGAACACCATGATTTAGCTTCAAATCATTGCGGAGTAGAAGGTTTAGCTTCAAATGCATGCTAAACACTTGATTTAGCTTCAAATCAATGCGAAGTACAAGGTTTAGCTTCAAATGCATGCGAAACAACTGATTTAGCTTCAAATCAATGCGGAACACAAGGTTTAGCTTCAAATGCATGCGAAACACATGATTTAGCTTCAAATCAATGCGAAGTAGAAGGTTTAGCTTCAAATGCATGCGAAACACATGTTTTAGGTTTAAATCAATGCGGAGTGGAAGTTTTAGCTTCATATGCATGCGTAACAAATGATTTTGCTTCAAATCAATGCGGAGTAGAAGGTTTAACCTTCAAATGCATGCGAAACACATGAGTTAGCTTCAAATCAATGCGGAATAGGAGGTTTTGCTTCAAATGCATTAGAAACACATGATTTAGCTTCAAATCAATGCGGAGTAGAAGGTTTAGCTTCAAATGCATTCGAAACACATGAGTTAGCTTCAAATCAATCCGGAATGTATGGTTTAGCTTCAAATGCATGCGAAACACATGATTTAGCTTCAAATCAATGCGAAGTAGAAGGTTTAGATTCAAATGCATGCGAAACACATGATTTAGCTTCAAATCAATGCGGAGTAGAAGGTTTAACTTCCAATGCATGCGAAACACATGAGTTAGCGTCAAATCAATACGGAATAGAAGGTTTAGCTTCAAATGCATGCGAAACACATGAGTTAGCGTCAAATCAATGCGGAGTGGAAGTTCTAGCTTCATATGCATGCGTAACAAATGATTTTGCTTCAAATCAATGCGGAGTAGAAGGTTTAACTTCAAATGCATGCGAAACACATGAGTTAGCTTCAAATCAATGCGGAATAGGAGGTTTTGCTTCAAATGCATGCGAAACACATGATTTAGCTTCAAATCAATGCGGAGTAGATGGTTTAACTTCCAATGCATGCGGAACACATGATTTAGCTTCAAATCAATGCGGAGTAGAAGGTTTAGTTTCAAATGCATGCTAAACACATGAGTTATCTTCAAATACTTGAGATATAAATGATTTAGCTTCAACTGCATGCGAAACAAACGAGATCGGATCAAAACCATGCGAAACACATGTATTAGCTTTAAATCAATGCGGAGTAGAAGGTTTAGCTTCAAATGCATGCGAAACACATGATTTAGCTTCAAATCAATGCGGAGTAGAAGGTTTAGCTTCAAATGCATTCGAAACACATGCGTTAGCTTCAAATCAATTCGGAATATATGGTTTAGCTTCAAATGCATGCGAAACACATGATTTAGCTTCAAATCAATGCGAAGTGGAAGGTTTAGCTTCAAATGCATGCGAAACACATGTTTTAGCTTTAAATCAATGCGAAGTAGAAGGTTTAACTTCAAATGCATGCGAACACACATGAGTTAGCTTGAAATCAATGCGGAGTAGAAGGTTTAACTTCCAATCCATGCGAAACACATGAGTTAGCTTCAAATCAATGCGGAATATAAGGTTTGGATTCAAATGCATGCGAAACACATGATTTAGCTTCAAATCAATGCGGAGTGGAAGGTTTAGCTTCAAATGCATGCGAAACACATGAGTTAGCTTGAAATCAATGCGGAGTAGAAGGTTATAACTTCCAATCCATGCGAAACAAATGAGTTAGCTTCAAATCAGTGCGGAGTGGAAGGTTTAGCTTCAAATGAATACGAAAACACATGATTTAGCTTCGAATCAATGCGGAGTAGAAGGTTTAGCTTCAAATGCATGCGAAACACATGATTTAGCTTCAAATCAATGCGAAGTAGAAGGTTTAACTTCAAATGCATGCGAAACACATGAGTTAGCTTGAAATCAATGCGGAGTAGAAGGTTTAACCTTCCAATCCATGCGAAACACATGAGTTAGCTTCAAATCAATGCGGAATATAAGGTTTGGATTCAAATGCATGCGAAACACATGATTTAGCTTCAAATCAATGCGGAGTAGAAGGTTTAACTTCCAATGCATGCGAAACACATGAGTTAGCGTCAAATCAATACGGAATAGAAGGTTTAGCTTCAAATGCATGCGAAACACATGATTTAGCTTCAAATCAATGCGGAGTGGAAGTTTTAGCTTCATATGCATGCGTAACAAATGATTTTGCTTCAAATCAATGCGGAGTAGAAGGTTTAACTTCAAATGCATGCGAAAACACATGAGTTAGCTTCAAATCAATGCGGAATAGGAGGTTTTGCTTCAAATGCATTAGAAACACATGATTTAGCTTCAAATCAATGCGGAGTAGAAGCTTTAGCTTCAAATGCATGCGAAAACACATGAGTTAGCTTCAAATCAATGCGGAATAAAAGGTTTGGATTCAAATGCATGCGAAACACATGATTTAGCTTCAAATCAATGCGGAGTGGAAGGTTTAGCTTCAAATGCATGCGAAACTCATGATTTAGCTTCAAATCAATGCGGAATAGAAGGTTTAGCTTCAAATGCATGCGGAACACATGATTTAGCTTCAAATCATTGCGGAGTAGAAGGTTTAGCTTCAAATGCATGCTAAACACTTGATTTAGCTTCAAATCAATGCGAAGTACAAGGTTTAGCTTCAAATGCATGCGAAACAACTGATTTAGCTTCAAATCAATGCGGAACACAAGGTTTAGCTTCAAATGCATGCGAAAACACATGATTTAGCTTCAAATCAATGCGAAGTAGAAGGTTTAGCTTCAAATGCATGCGAAACACATGTTTTAGGTTTAAATCAATGCGGAGTGGAAGTTTTAGCTTCATATGCATGCGTAACAAATGATTTTGCTTCAAATCAATGCGGAGTAGAAGGTTTAACTTCAAATGCATGCGAAACACATGAGTTAGCTTCAAATCAATGCGGAGTGGAAGTTCTAGCTTCATATGCATGCGTAACAAATGATTTTGCTTCAAATCAATGCGGAGTAGAAGGTTTAACTTCAAATGCATGCGAAACACATGAGTTAGCTTCAAATCAATGCGGAATAGGAGGTTTTGCTTCAAATGCATTAGAAACACATGATTTAGCTTCAAATCAATGCGGAGTAGAAGGTTTAGCTTCAAATGCATTCGAAACACATGAGTTAGCTTCAAATCAATCCGGAATATATGGTTTAGCTTCAAATGCATGCGAAAACACATGATT
>NW_027477988.1:0-42000 GCF_051020955.1 Megalopta genalis
GAAACACATGATTTAACTTCAAATCAATGTGAAGTAGAAGGCTTAGCTTCAAATCTATGCGAATTAAGTTGTTTAGCTTCAAATACATATGATATACATGATTTAGCTTCAAATGCATGCGAATCAAACGAGTTAGATTCAAATCAAAGCGAAACACATGATTCAGCTTCTAATCAATGCGAAGTAGAAAGCTTAGCTTCAAATCCATGCGAAACAAATGTTTTAGCTTCAAATACAAGCGAAACACATGATTTAGCTTCAAATCAATGCGAAGTAGAAGACTGATATTCGAATCCATGCGAAACAAATGATTTAGATTCAAATCAAAGCGAATTAGACGGCTTATTCTCAAATTCATGCGAAACAAATGTTTTAGCTTCAAATACTTGTGATGTACATGATTTACCTTCAACTGCATGCGAAACAAGCAAGTTAGCTTGAAATCCATGCGAAACAAATGGTTTAGCTTCAAATACTTTTGTTATTCATGATTTAGATTCAACTGCATGCGAAACAAACGAGTTAGCTTCAAATCCAAGCGAAAAACATGATTTATCATCAAGTCAACGCGAAGTTGAAGGCTTAGCTTCAAATCTATACAAATCAAACGGTTTAGCTTCACATACTTGTGATATACACGATTTGGCTTCAACTGGATGCGAAACAAACGAGTTAGCTTCAAATCCAAGCGAAACACATGATTTAGCTTCAAAAACTTGAGATATACATGATTTAGCTTCAGCAGCATGCGAAACAAACGTGGTAGCTTCAAATCCATGCGAAACAAATGATTTAGCTTCAATTCAATGCGAAGTAGAAGGCTTATCTTCGAATCCAAGCGAAGCAAATGGTTTAGCTTCAAATACTTGTGATATACATGATTTAGATTCAAATGCATTCGAATCAAACGAGTTAGCATCAAATCAAATCGAAACACATGATTCAGCTTCAAATCAATGCGAAGTAGAAGGCTTAGCTTCAAATCCATGCGAAACAAATGGTTCAGCTTCAAATACTTGTGATATACATGATTTAGCTTCAACTGCATGCGAAACAAACGAGTTAGCTTCATATCCAAGCGAAACACATCATTTAGCTTAATATTCATGCGAAACAAATGGTTCAGCTTTAAAGACTTGTGATATACATGATTTAGCTTGATCTGCATGCGAAACCAACGTGTTAGCTTCAAATTCAAGCGAAACGTATGATTTAGCTTCAAATCAATGCGAAGTAGAAGACTGAACTTCGAATCCATGCGAAACAAATGATTTAGATTCAAATCAAAGCGAATTAGATGGCTTATTCACAAATTCATGCGAAACCAATGTTTTAGCTTCAAATACTTGTGATGTACATGATTTACCTCCAACTGCATGCGAAACAAGCAAGTTAGCTTCAAATCCATGCGAAACAAATGGTTTAGCTTCAAATACTTTTGTTATTCATGATTTAGATTCAACTGCATGCGAAACAAACGAGTTAGCTTCAAATCCAAGCGAAAAACATGATTTATCATCGAGTCAACGCGAAGTTGAAGGCTTAGCTTCAAATCTATACAAATCAAACGGTTTAGCTTCACATACTTGTGATATACACGATTTGGCTTCAACTGGATGCGAAACAAACGAGTTAGCTTCAAATCCAAGCGAAACACATGATTTAGCTTCAAATCAATGTGAAGTAGAAGGCTTAGCTTCAAATCTATGCGAATTAAGTTGTTTAGCTTCAAATACATATGATATACATGATTTAGCTTCAAATGCATGCGAATCAAACGAGTTAGCTTCAAATCAAAGCGAAACACATGATCCAGCTTCTAATCAATGCGAAGTAGATAGCTTAGCTTCAAATCCATGCGAAACAAATGGTTCAGCTTCAAATACTTGTGATATACACGATTTAGCTTCAACTGCATGCGAAACAAACGAGTTAGCTTCATATCCAAGCGACACACATCATTTAGCTTAATATTCATGCGAAACAAATGGTTCAGCTTTAAAGACTTGTGATATACATGATTTAGCTTCATCTGCATGCGAAACCAACATGTTAGCTTCAAATTCAAGCGAAACACATGATTTAGCTTCAATCAATGCGAAGTAGAGGACTGATCTTCGAATCCATGCGAAACAAATGATTTAGATTCAAATCAAAGCGAATTAGATGGCTTATTCTCAAATTCATGCGAAACAAATGTTTTAGCTTCAAATACTTGTGATGTACATGATTTACCTCCAACTGCATGCGAAACAAGCTAGTTAGCTTCAAATCCATGCGAAACAAATAGTTTAGCTTCAAATACTTTTGTTATTCATGATTTAGATTCAACTGCATGCGAAACAAACGAGTTAGCTTCAAATCCAAGCGAAAAACATGATTTATCATCAAGTCAACGCGAAGTTGAAGGCTTAGCTTCAAATCTATGCAAATCAAACGGTTTAGCTTCACATACTTGTGATATACATGATTTAACTTCAACTGGATGCGAAACAAACGAGTTAGTTTCAAGTCCAAGCGAAACTCATGGTTTAGCTTCAAATACTTGAGATATACATGATTTAGCTTCAGCAGCATGTGAAACAAACGTGGTAGCTTCAAATCCATACGAAACACATGATACAGCTTAAAATTCATGAGAAACACATGGTTCGGCTTAATATTCATGCGAAACAAATGGTTTAGCTTCACATACTTGTGATATACATGATTTAGATACAACTGCATGCGAAACAAACGAGTTAGCATCAAATCCAAGCGAATCACACGATTTAGCTTCAAATCCATGCGAAACAATTGGTTCAGCTTTCAAGACTTGTGATATACATGATTTAGCTTCATCTGCATGCGAAACCAACGTGTTAGCTTCAAATACAAGCGGAACACATGATTTAGCTTCAAATCAATGCGAAGTAGAAGACTGATCTTCGAATCCATGCGAAACAAATGATTTAGATTCAAATCAAAGCGAATTAGATGGCTTATTCTCAAATTCCTGCGAAACAAATCTTTTAGCTTCAAATATTTGTGATGTACATGATTACCCTTCATCTGCATGCGAAACAAGCAAGTTAGCTTCAAATGCATGCGAAACAAATGGTTTAGCTTCAAATACTTTTGTTATTCATGATTTAGATTCAACTGCATGCGAAACAAACGAGTTAGCTTCAAATCCAAGCGAAAAACATGATTTATCATCAAGTCAACGCGAAGTTGAAGGCTTAGCTTCAAATCTATGCAAATCAAACGGTTTAGCTTCACATACTTGTGATATACATGATTTAACTTCAACTGGATGCGAAACAAACGAGTTAGTTTCAAGTCCAAGCGAAACTCATGGTTTAGCTTCAAATACTTGAGATATACATGATTTAGCTTCAGCAGCATGTGAAACAAACGTGGTAGCTTCAAATCCATACGAAACACATGATACAGCTTAAAATTCATGAGAAACACATGGTTCGGCTTAATATTCATGCGAAACAAATGGTTTAGCTTCACATACTTGTGATATACATGATTTAGATACAACTGCATGCGAAACAAACGAGTTAGCATCAAATCCAAGCGAATCACACGATTTAGCTTCAAATCCATGCGAAACAATTGGTTCAGCTTTCAAGACTTGTGATATACATGATTTAGCTTCATCTGCATGCGAAACCAACGTGTTAGCTTCAAATACAAGCGGAACACATGATTTAGCTTCAAATCAATGCGAAGTAGAAGACTGATCTTCGAATCCATGCGAAACAAATGATTTAGATTCAAATCAAAGCGAATTAGATGGCTTATTCTCAAATTCCTGCGAAACAAATCTTTTAGCTTCAAATATTTGTGATGTACATGATTACCCTTCATCTGCATGCGAATCAAGCAAGTTAGCTTCAAATGCATGCGAAACAAATGGTTTAGCTTCAAATACTTTTGTTATTCATGATTTAGATTCAACTGCATGCGAAACAAACGAGTTAGCTTCAAATCCAAGCGAAAAACATGATTTATCATCAAGTCAACGCGAAGTTGAAGGCTTAGCTTCAAATCTATGCAAATCAAACGGTTTAGCTTCACATACTTGTGATATACATGATTTAGCTTCAACTGGATGCGAAACAAGCGAGTTAGTTTCAAGTCCAAGCGAAACACATGGTTTAGCTTCAAATACTTGAGATATACATGATTTAGCTTCAGCAGCATGTGAAACAAACGTGGTAGCTTCAAATCCATACGAAACACATGATACAGCTTAAAATTCATGAGAAACACATGGTTCGGCTTAATATTCATGCGAAACAAATGGTTCAGCTTCAAATACTTGTGATATACATGATTTAGCTTCAAATCCATGCGAAAGACATGATGTAGCATCAAATCAATGCGAAGTGGAAGGCTTAGCTTCAAATCCATGCGAAACAAATGTTTTAGCTTCAAATACAAGCGAAACACATGATTTAGCTTCAAATCAATGCGAAGTAGAAGACTGATATTCGAATCCATGCGAAACAAATGATTTAGATTCAAATCAAAGCGAATTAGATGGCTTATTCTCAAATTCATGCGAAACAAATGTTTTAGCTTCAAATACTTGTGATGTACATGGTTTATCTTCAACTGCATGCGAAACAAGCAAGTTAGCTTGAAATCCATGCGAAACACATGATTCAGCTTCAAATCAATGCGAAGTAGTAGGCTTAGCTTCAAATCAATGCGAAACAAATGGTTTTGCTTCAAATACTTGTGATAAACATGATTTAGCTTCAACTGCATGCGAATCAAACAAGTTAGCTTCAAATCCTAGCGAAAAACATGATTTAACTTCAAATCAATGCAAAGTAGTAGGCTCAGCTTCAAATACATGCGAAACAAATGATTTACCTTCAAATACTTGCGGTTTAAATGAAATAGCTTCAAATGCAGGCGAAACAAACAAGTTAGCTTGAAGTCCATGCGAAACACATGATTCAGCTTCAAATCAATGCGAAGTAGTAGGCTTAGCTTCAAATCAATGCGAAACAAATGGTTTTGCTTCAAATACTTGTGATAAACATGATTTAGATTCAATTGCATGCAAATCAAACAAGTTAGCTTGAATTCCGAGGGAAACACATGATTTAACTTCAAATCATTGCGAAGTAGAAGGCTTAGCTTCAAATACATGCGAAACAAATGATTTACCTTCAAATACTTGCGGTTTAAATGAAATAGCTTCAAATGCAGGCGAAACAAACAAGTTACCTTGAACTCCATGCGAAACACATGATTCAGCTTCAAATCAATGCGAAGTAGTAGGCTTAGCTTCAAATCAATGCGAAACAAATGGTTTTGCTTCAAATACTTTTGATAAACATGATTTAGCTTCAACTGCATGTGAATCAAACAAGTTAGCTTCAAATCCTAGCGAAAAACATGATTTAACTTCAAATCAATGCAAAGTAGTAGGCTTAGCTTCAAATCCATGCGAAACAAATGGTTTAGCTTCAGATACTTGTGATAAACACGATTTAGAGTCAACTGCATGCGAATCAAACGAGTTAGCTTCAAATCCCAGGGAAACACATGATTTAACTTCAAATCAATGCGAAGTAGAAGGCTTAACTTCAAATCCATGCGAAACATGTGGTTTAGCTTCAAATACTTGTGATAAACGGGATTTAGAGTCAACTGCATGCGAATCAAACGAGTTAGCTTCAAATCCCAGGAAAACACATGATTTAACTTCAAATCAAAGCAAAGTAGGAGGCTTTGCTTCAAATCCATGCGAAAAAAATGGTTTTGCTTCAAATACTTGTGATAAACGGGATTTAGAGTCAACTGCATGCGGATCAAACGAGTTAGCTTCAAATCCCAGGAAAACACATGATTTAACTTCAAATCAAAGCGAAGTAGGAGGCTTAGCTTCAAATCCATGCGAAACAAATGAGTTAGCTTCAAATCAATGCAAAGTAGAAGGCTTACCTTCAAATCGAAGGGAAACACATGATTTAACTTCAAATCAATGCGAAGTAGAAGGCTAAGCTTCAAATCCATGCGAAACAAATGATTTACCTTCAAATAATTGCGGTTTAAATGAAATAGCTTCAAATGCAGGCGAAACAAACGAGTTAGCTTCAAATCCATGGGAAACACATGAGTCAGCTTCAAATCAATGCGAAGTAGAAGGCTTAACTTCAAATCCATGCGAAACATGTGGTTTAGCTTCAAATACTTGTGATAAACGGGATTTAGAGTCAACTGCATGCGAATCAAACGAGTTAGCTTCAAATCCCAGGAAAACACATGATTTAACTTCAAATCAAAGCTAAGTAGGAGGCTTTGCTTCAAATCCATGCGAAACAAATGATTTACCTTCAAATATTTGCGGTTTAAATGAAGTAGCTTCAAATGCAGGCGAAGCAAACGCGTTAGCTTGAAGTCCATGCGAAACACATGATTCAGCTTCAAATCAATGCGAAGTAGTAGGCTTAGCTTCAAATCAATGCGATACAAATGGTTTAGCTACAAATACTTGTAATGAACATGATTTAGCTTCAACTGCATGCGAGTCAAACGAGTTAGCTTCAAATCCTAGCGAAAAACATGATTTAACTTCAAATCAGTGCAAAGTAGTACGCTTAGCTTCAAATCAATCCGAAGCAAATGATTTAACTTCAAAACCATGTGATATTGATAATGTAGCTTCAACTCTATGCGAAACAAACGAGTTAGCTTCAAATCAATGCGAAGTAGAAGGCTTAGCTTCAAATCGAATGGAATCACATGATTTATCTTCAAATCAATGCGATGTAGTAGGCATAGCTTCAAATCCATGCGAAACAAATGATTTACCTTCAAATACCTGCGGTTTAAATGAAATACCTTCAAATGCAGGAGAAACAAACGTGTTAGCTTCAAATCCATGCGAAACAAGTGGTTTAGCATCAAATACTTGTGATAAACACGATTTAGAGACAACTGCATGCGAGTCAAACGAGTTAGCTTCAAATCCCAGGGAAACGCATGATTTAACTTCAAATCAATGCGAAGTAGAAGACTGATCTTCGAATCCATGCGAAACAAATGATTTAGATTCAAATCAAAGCGAATTAGATGGCTTATTCTCAAATTCATGCGAAACAAATGTTTTAGCTTCAAATACTTGTGATGTACATGATTTACCTTCAACTGCATGCGAAACAAGCAAGTAAGCTTCAAATCCATGCGAAACAAATGGTTTAGCTTCAATTACTTTTGTTATTCATGATTTAGATTCAACTGCATGCGATACAAACGAGTTAGCTTCAAATCCAAGCGAAACACAAGATTTAGCTTAATATTCATGCGAAACAAATGTTTCAGCTTCAAATACTTGTGATATGCATGAATAAGATTCAACTGCATGCGAAACGAACTAGTTAGCATCAAATCCAAGCGAAACGCACTATTCAGCTTCATATCAATGCGAAGTGAAAGGCTTAGCTTCAAATCCATGCGAAACGAATGATTTAGCTTCAAACAGTTGCACATATAAGTGATATAGCTTCAAATGCAGGCGAAACAATCGAGTGAGCTTCAAATCCAAGCGTAACACATGATTTAACTTCAAATCAATGCGAAGTAGAAGGCTTAGATTCAAAGTCTTGCGAAACAAATGGTTTAGCTTCAAATACTTGTGATATACATGATTTAGATACAACTGCATGCGAAACAAACGAGTTAGCATCAAATCCAAGCGAATCACATGATTTAGCTTCAAATCCATGCGAAAGACATGATGTAGCATCAAATCAATGCGAAGTGGAAGGCTTAGCTTCAAATCCATGCGAAACAAATGGTTTAGCTTCAAATACTTGTGATAAACACGATTTAGAGTCAACTGCATGCGAATCAAACGAGTTAGCTTCAAATCCCAGGGAAACACATGATTTAACTTCTAATCAATGCGAAGTAGAAGGCTTAGCTTCAAATCCATGCGAAAAAAATGGTTTTGCTTCAAATACTTGTGATAAACGGGATTTAGAGTCAACTGCATGCGGATCAAACGAGTTAGCTTCAAATCCCAGGAAAACACATGATTTAACTTCAAATCAAAGCGAAGTAGGAGGCTTAGCTTCAAATCCATGCGAAACAAATGATTTACCTTCAAATACCTGCGGTTTAAATGAAATAACTTCAAATGCAGGCGATACAAACAAGTTAGCTTGAAGTCCATGCGAAACACATGATTCAGCATCAAATCAATGCGAAGTAGTAGGCTTAGCTTCAAATCAATGCGAAACAAATGGTTTTGCTTCAAATACTTGTGATAAACATGATTTAGCTTCAACTGCATGTGAATCAAACAAGTTAGCTTCAAATCCTAGCGAAAAACATGATTTAACTTCAAATCAATGCAAAGTAGTAGGCTCAGCTTCAAATACATGCGAAACAAATGATTTACCTTCAAATACTTGCGGTTTAAATGAAATAGCTTCAAATGCAGGCGAAACAAACAAGTTAGCTTGAAGTCCATGCGAAACACATGATTCAGCTTCAAATCAATGCGAAGTAGTAGGCTTAGCTTCAAATCAATGCGAAACAAATGGTTTTGCTTCAAATACTTGTGATAAACATGATTTAGATTCAACTGCATGCAAATCAAACAAGTTAGCTTGAATTCCGAGGGAAACACATGATTTAACTTCAAATCATTGCGAAGTAGAAGGCTTAGCTTCAAATACATGCGAAACAAATGATTTACCTTCAAATACTTGCGGTTTAAATGAAATAGCTTCAAATGCAGGCGAAACAAACAAGTTACCTTGAACTCCATGCGAAACACATGATTCAGCTTCAAATCAATGCGAAGTAGTAGGCTTAGCTTCAAATCAATGCGAAACAAATGGTTTTGCTTCAAATACTTGTGATAAACATGATTTGGCTACAACTGCATGCGAATCAAACAAGTTAGCTTCAAATCCTAGCAAAAAACATGATTTATCTTCAAATCAATGCAAAGTAGTAGGCTTAGCTTCAAATCCATGCGAAACAAATGGTTTAGCTTCAGATACTTGTGATAAACACGATTTAGAGTCAACTGCATGCGAATCAAACGAGTTAGCTTCAAATCCCAGGGAAACACATGATTTAACTTCAAATCAATGCGAAGTAGAAGGCTTAACTTCAAATCCATGCGAAACATGTGGTTTATCTTCAAATACTTGTGATAAACGGGATTTAGAGTCAACTGCATGCGAATCAAACAAGTTAGCTTCAAATCCTAGCAAAAAACATGATTTATCTTCAAATCAATGCAAAGTAGTAGGCTTAGCTTCAAATCCATGCGAAACAAATGGTTTAGCTTCAGATACTTGTGATAAACACGATTTAGAGTCAACTGCATGCGAATCAAACGAGTTAGCTTCAAATCCCAGGGAAACACATGATTTAACTTCAAATCAAAGCGAAGTAGGAGGCTTAGCTTCAATTCCATGCGAAACAAATGGTTTAGCTTCAAATACTTGTGATAGACATGATTTAGCTTCAACTGCATGCGAATCAAAAGAGTTATCTACAAATCGATTGGAAATACATGATTTAACTTCAAATCAATGCGAAGTAGTAAGCTTAGCTTCAAATCAATGCGAAGCAAATGGTTTAATTTCAAAAACTTGTGATATTGATAATTTAGCTTCAACTCAATGCGAAACAAACGAGTTAGCTTCAAATCCATGCGAAACACATGATTTAACTTCAAATGCTTCCGATATAAATAAAGTAGTTTCAAATGCAGGCGAAACAATCGAGTAAGCTTCAAATCCATGCGAATCAAATGAGTTAGCTTCAAATCTATGCGAAGTAGAAGGCTTACCTTCAAATCGAAGGGAAACACATGATTTAACTTCAAATCAATGCGAAGTAGAAGGCTAAGCTTCAAATCCATGCGAAACAAATGATTTACCTTCAAATAATTGCGGTTTAAATGAAATAGCTTCAAATGCAGGCGAAACAAACGAGTTAGCTTCAAATCCATGGGAAACACATGAGTCAGCTTCAAATCAATGCGAAGTAGAAGGCTTAGCTTCAAATCCATGCGAAACAAATGGTTTAGCTTCAAATACTTGTGATAAACACGATTTAGAGTCAACTGCATGCGAATCAAACGAGTTAGCTTCAAATCTCAGGGAAACACATGATTTAACTTCAAATCAATGCGAAGTAGAAGGCTTAACTTCAAATCCATGCGAAACATGTGGTTTAGCTTCAAATACTTGTGATAAACGGGATTTAGAGTCAACTGCATGCGAATCAAACGAGTTAGCTTCAAATCCCAGGGAAACACATGATTTAACTTCAAATCAAAGCGAAGTAGGAGGCTTAGCTTCAATTCCATGCGAAACAAATGGTTTAGCTTCAAATACTTGTGATAGACATGATTTAGCTTCAACTGCATGCGAATCAAAAGAGTTATCTACAAATCGATTGGAAATACATGATTTAACTTCAAATCAATGCGAAGTAGTAAGCTTAGCTTCAAATCAATGCGAAGCAAATGGTTTAATTTCAAAAACTTGTGATATTGATAATTTAGCTTCAACTCAATGCGAAACAAACGAGTTAGCTTCAAATCCATGCGAAACACATGATTTAACTTCAAATGCTTCCGATATAAATAAAGTAGTTTCAAATGCAGGCGAAACAATCGAGTAAGCTTCAAATCCATGCGAATCAAATGAGTTAGCTTCAAATCTATGCGAAGTAGAAGGCTTACCTTCAAATCGAAGGGAAACACATGATTTAACTTCAAATCAATGCGAAGTAGAAGGCTAAGCTTCAAATCCATGCGAAACAAATGATTTACCTTCAAATATTTGCGGTTTAAATGAAGTAGCTTCAAATGCAGGCGAAGCAAACGCGTTAGCTTGAAGTCCATGCGAAACACATGATTCAGCTTCAAATCAATGCGAAGTAGTAGGCTTAGCTTCAAATCAATGCGATACAAATGGTTTAGCTACAAATACTTGTGATGAACATGATTTAGCTTCAACTGCATGCGAGTCAAACGAGTTAGCTTCAAATCCTAGCGAAAAACATGATTTAACTTCAAATCAGTGCAAAGTAGTACGCTTAGCTTCAAATCAATCCGAAGCAAATGATTTAACTTCAAAACAATGTGATATTGATAATGTAGCTTCAACTCTATGCGAAACAAACGAGTTAGCTTCAAATCAATTCGAAGTAGAAGGCTTAGCTTCAAATCGAATGGAATCACATGATTCATCTTCAAATCAATGGGATGTAGTAGGCTTAGCTTCAAATCCATGCGAAACAAATGATTTACCTTCAAATACCTGCGGTTTAAATGAAATACCTTCAAATGCAGGAGAAACAAACGTGTTAGCTTCAAATCCATGCGAAACAAGTGGTTTAGCATCAAATACTTGTGATAAACACGATTTAGAGACAACTGCATGCGAGTCAAACGAGTTAGCTTCAAATCCCAGGGAAACGCATGATTTAACTTCAAATCAATGCGAAGTAGAAGACTGATCTTCGAATCCATGCGAAACAAATGATTTAGATTCAAATCAAAGCGAATTAGATGGCTTATTCTCAAATTCATGCGAAACAAATGTTTTAGCTTCAAATACTTGTGATGTACATGATTTACCTTCAACTGCATGCGAAACAAGCAAGTAAGCTTCAAATCCATGCCAAACAAATGGTTTAGCTTCAAATACTTTTGTTATTCATGATTGAGATTCAACTGCATGCGATACAAACGAGTTAGCTTCAAATCCAAGCGAAACACAAGATTTAGCTTAATATTCATGCGAAACAAATGTTTCAGCTTCAAATACTTGTGATATGCATGAATAAGATTCAACTGCATGCGAAACGAACTAGTTAGCATCAAATCCAAGCGAAACGCACTATTCAGCTTCATATCAATGCGAAGTGGAAGGCTTAGCTTCAAATCCATGCGAAACGAATGATTTAGCTTCAAACAGTTGCACATATAAGTGATATAGCTTCAAATGCAGGCGAAACAATCGAGTGAGCTTCAAATCCAAGCGTAACACATGATTTAACTTCAAATCAATGCGAAGTAGAAGGCTTAGCTTCAAAGTCTTGCGAAACAAATGGTTTAGCTTCAAATACTTGTGATATACATGATTTAGATACAACTGCATGCGAAACAAACGAGTTAGCATCAAATCCAAGCGAATCACATGATTTAGCTTCAAATCCATGCGAAAGACATGATGTAGCATCAAATCAATGCGAAGTAGTAGGCTTAGCTTCAAATCAATGCGAAACAAATGGTTTTGCTTCAAATACTTGTGATAAACATGATTTAGCTTCAACTGCATGCGAATCAAACAAGTTAGCTTCAAATCCTAGCGAAAAATATGATTTAACTTCAAATCAATGCAAAGTAGTAGGCTCAGGTTCAAATACATGCGAAACAAATGATTTACCTTCAAATACTTGCGGTTTAAATGAAATAGCTTCAAATGCAGGCGAAACAAACAAGTTAGCTTGAACTCCATGCGAAACACATGATTCAGCTTCAAATCAATGCGAAGTAGTAGGCTTAGCTTCAAATCAATGCGAAACAAATGGTTTTGCTTCAAATACTTGTGATAAACATGATTTGGCTACAACTGCATGCGAATCAAACAAGTTAGCTTCAAATCCTAGCGAAAAACATGATTTATCTTCAAATCAATGCAAAGTAGTAGGCTCAGCTTCAAATCAATGCGAAACAAATGATTCAGCTTCAAATACTTGTGATAAACATGATTAAGCTTCAACTGCATGGGAATCAAACGAGTTAGCTTGAATTCCGAGGGAAACACATGATTTAACTTCAAATCATTGCGAAGTAGAAGGCTTAGCTTCAAATCAATGCGAAACAAATGATTTAGCTTCAAATACTTGTGATAAACATGTTTTAGCATCAACTGCATGCAAATCGAACGAGTTAGCTTCAAAGCCAAGGGAAACACATGAGTCAGCTTCAAATCAATGCGAAGTAGAAGGCTTAGCTTCAAATCCATGCGAAACAAATGGTTTAGCTTCAGATACTTGTGATAAACACGATTTAGAGTCAACTGCATGCGAATCAAACGAGTTAGCTTCAAATCCCAGGGACACACATGATTTAACTTCAAATCAATGCGAAGTAGAAGGCTTAACTTCAAATCCATGCGAAACATGTGGTTTAGCTTCAAATACTTGCGGTTTAAATGAAGTAGCTTCAAATGCAGGCGAAGCAAACGCGTTAGCTTGAAGTCCATGCGAAACACATGATTCAGCTTCAAATCAATGCGAAGTAGTAGGCTTAGCTTCAAATCAATGCGATACAAATGGTTTAGCTACAAATACTTGTGATGAACATGATTTAGCTTCAACTGCATGCGAATCAAACGAGTTAGCTTCAAATCCTAGCGAAAAACATGATTTAACTTCAAATCAGTGCAAAGTAGTACGCTTAGCTTCAAATCAATCCGAAGCAAATCATTTAACTTCAAAACCATGTGATATTGATAATGTAGCTTCAACTCTATGCGAAACAAACGAATTAGCTTCAAATCAATGCGAAGTAGAAGGCTTAGCTTCAAATCGAATGGAATCACATGATTTATCTTCAAATCAATGCGATGTAGTAGGCTTAGCTTCAAATCAATGCGAAACAAATGATTTAGCTTCAAATACTTGTGATAAACATGATTTAGCTTCAACTGCATGCGATTCGAACGAGTTAGCTTTAAATCCACGGGAAACACATGATTTAACTTCAAATCAATGCGAAGTAGTAAGCTTAGCTTCAAATCAATGCGAAGCAAATGGTTTAATTTCATAAACTTGTGATATTGATAATTTAGCTTCAACTCAATGTGAAACAAACGAGTTAGCTTCAAATCCATGCGAAACACATGATTTAACTTCAAATGCTTCCGATATAAATAAAGTAGTTTCAAATGCAGGCGAAACAATCGAGTAAGCTTCAAATCCATGCGAATCAAATGAGTTAGCTTCAAATCAATGCGAAGTAGAAGGCTTACCTTCAAATCGAAGGGAAACACATGATTTAACTTCAAATCAATGCGAAGTAGAAGGCTAAGCTTCAAATCCATGCGAAACAAATGATTTACCTTCAAATAATTGCGGTTTAAATGAAATAGCTTCAAATGCAGGCGAAACAAACGAGTTAGCTTCAAATCCATGGGAAACACATGAGTCAGCTTCAAATCAATGCGAAGTAGAAGGCTTAGCTTCAAATCCATGCGAAACAAATGGTTTAGCTTCAAATACTTGTGATAAACACGATTTAGAGTCAACTGCATGCGAATCAAACGAGTTAGCTTCAAATCCCAGGGAAACACATGATTTAACTTCTAATCAATGCGAAGTAGAAGGCTTAGCTTCAAATCCATGCGAAAAAAATGGTTTTGCTTCAAATACTTGTGATAAACGGGATTTAGAGTCAACTGCATGCGGATCAAACGAGTTAGCTTCAAATCCCAGGAAAACACATGATTTAACTTCAAATCAAAGCGAAGTAGGAGGCTTAGCTTCAAATCCATGCGAAACAAATGATTTACCTTCAAATACCTGCGGTTTAAATGAAATAACTTCAAATGCAGGCGATACAAACAAGTTAGCTTGAAGTCCATGCGAAACACATGATTCAGCATCAAATCAATGCGAAGTAGTAGGCTTAGCTTCAAATCAATGCGAAACAAATGGTTTTGCTTCAAATACTTGTGATAAACATGATTTAGCTTCAACTGCATGTGAATCAAACAAGTTAGCTTCAAATCCTAGCGAAAAACATGATTTAACTTCAAATCAATGCAAAGTAGTAGGCTCAGCTTCAAATACATGCGAAACAAATGATTTACCTTCAAATACTTGCGGTTTAAATGAAATAGCTTCAAATGCAGGCGAAACAAACAAGTTAGCTTGAAGTCCATGCGAAACACATGACTCAGCTTCAAATCAATGCGAAGTAGTAGGCTTAGCTTCAAATCAATGCGAAACAAATGGTTTTGCTTCAAATACTTGTGATAAACATGATTTAGCTTCAACTGCATGCGAATCAAACAAGTTAGCTTCAAATCCTAGCGAAAAATATGATTTAACTTCAAATCAATGCAAAGTAGTAGGCGCAGCTTCAAATACATACGAAACAAATGATTTACCTTCAAATACTTGCGATTTAAATGAAATAGCTTCAAATGCAGGCGAAACAAACAAGTTAGCTTGAAGTCCATGCGAAACACATGATTCAGCTTCAAATCAATGCGAAGTAGTAGGCTTAGCTTCAAATCAATGCGAAACAAATGGTTTTGCTTCAACTACTTGTGATAAACATGATTTGGCTACAACTGCATGCGAATCAAACAAGTTAGCTTCAAATCCTAGCGAAAAACATGATTTATCTTCAAATCAATGCAAAGTAGTAGGCTCAGCTTCAAATCAATGCGAAACAAATGATTCAGCTTCAAATACTTGTGATAAACATGATTAAGCTTCAACTGCATGCGAATCAAACGAGTTAGCTTGAATTCCGAGGGAAACACATGATTTAACTTCAAATCATTGCGAAGTAGAAGGCTTAGCTTCAAATCAATGCGAAACAAATGATTTAGCTTCAAATACTTGTGATAAACATGTTTTAGCATCAACTGCATGCAAATCGAACGAGTTAGCTTCAAAGCCAAGGGAAACACATGAGTCAGCTTCAAATCAATGCGAAGTAGAAGGCTTAGCTTCAAATCCATGCGAAACAAATGGTTTAGCTTCAGATACTTGTGATAAACACGATTTAGAGTCAACTGCATGCGAATCAAACGAGTTAGCTTCAAATCCCAGGGACACACATGATTTAACTTCAAATCAATGCGAAGTAGAAGGCTTAACTTCAAATCCATGCGAAACATGTGGTTTAGCTTCAAATACTTGCGGTTTAAATGAAGTAGCTTCAAATGCAGGCGAAGCAAACGCGTTAGCTTGAAGTCCATGCGAAACACATGATTCAGCTTCAAATCAATGCGAAGTAGTAGGCTTAGCTTCAAATCAATGCGATACAAATGGTTTAGCTACAAATACTTGTGATGAACATGATTTAGCTTCAACTGCATGCGAATCAAACGAGTTAGCTTCAAATCCTAGCGAAAAACATGATTTAACTTCAAATCAGTGCAAAGTAGTACGCTTAGCTTCAAATCAATCCGAAGCAAATCATTTAACTTCAAAACCATGTGATATTGATAATGTAGCTTCAACTCTATGCGAAACAAACGAATTAGCTTCAAATCAATGCGAAGTAGAAGGCTTAGCTTCAAATCGAATGGAATCACATGATTTATCTTCAAATCAATGCGATGTAGTAGGCTTAGCTTCAAATCAATGCGAAACAAATGATTTAGCTTCAAATACTTGTGATAAACATGATTTAGCTTCAACTGCATGCGATTCGAACGAGTTAGCTTTAAATCCACGGGAAACACATGATTTAACTTCAAATCAATGCGAAGTAGTAAGCTTAGCTTCAAATCAATGCGAAGCAAATGGTTTAATTTCAAAAACTTGTGATATTGATAATTTAGCTTCAACTCAATGTGAAACAAACGAGTTAGCTTCAAATCCATGCGAAACACATGATTTAACTTCAAATGCTTCCGATATAAATAAAGTAGTTTCAAATGCAGGCGAAACAATCGAGTAAGCTTCAAATCCATGCGAATCAAATGAGTTAGCTTCAAATCAATGCGAAGTAGAAGGCTTACCTTCAAATCGAAGGGAAACACATGATTTAACTTCAAATCAATGCGAAGTAGAAGGCTAAGCTTCAAATCCATGCGAAACAAATGATTTACCTTCAAATAATTGCGGTTTAAATGAAATAGCTTCAAATGCAGGCGAAACAAACGAGTTAGCTTCAAATCCATGGGAAACACATGAGTCAGCTTCAAATCAATGCGAAGTAGAAGGCTTAGCTTCAAATCCATGCGAAACATGTGGTTTAGCTTCAAATACTTGTGATAAACGGGATTTAGAGTCAACTGCATGCGAATCAAACGAGTTAGCTTCAAATCCCAGGAAAAAACATGATTTAACTTCAAATCAAAGCTAAGTAGGAGGCTTTGCTTCAAATCCATGCGAAACAAATGATTTACCTTCAAATATTTGCGGTTTAAATGAAGTAGCTTCAAATGCAGGCGAAGCAAACGCGTTAGCTTGAAGTCCATGCGAAACACATGATTCAGCTTCAAATCAATACGAAGTAGTAGGCTTAGCTTCAAATCAATGCGATACAAATGGTTTAGCTACAAATACTTGTGATGAACATGATTTAGCTTCAACTGCATGCGAGTCAAACGAGTTAGCTTCAAATCCTAGCGAAAAACATGATTTAACTTCAAATCAGTGCAAAGTAGTACGCTTAGCTTCAAATCAATCCGAAGCAAATGATTTAACTTCAAAACCATGTGATATTGATAATGTAGCTTCAACTCTATGCGAAACAAACGAGTTAGCTTCAAATCAATGCGAAGTAGAAGGCTTAGCTTCAAATCGAATGGAATCACATGATTTATCTTCAAATCAATGCGATGTAGTAGGCATAGCTTCAAATCCATGCGAAACAAATGATTTACCTTCAAATACCTGCGGTTTAAATGAAATACCTTCAAATGCAGGAGAAACAAACGTGTTAGCTTCAAATCCATGCGAAACAAGTGGTTTAGCATCAAATACTTGTGATAAACACGATTTAGAGACAACTGCATGCGAGTCAAACGAGTTAGCTTCAAATCCCAGGGAAACGCATGATTTAACTTCAAATCAATGCGAAGTAGAAGACTGATCTTCGAATCCATGCGAAACAAATGATTTAGATTCAAATCAAAGCGAATTAGATGGCTTATTCTCAAATTCATGCGAAACAAATGTTTTAGCTTCAAATACTTGTGATGTACATGATTTACCTTCAACTGCATGCGAAACAAGCAAGTAAGCTTCAAATCCATGCGAAACAAATGGTTTAGCTTCAAATACTTTTGTTATTCATGATTTAGATTCAACTGCATGCGATACAAACGAGTTAGCTTCAAATCCAAGCGAAACACAAGATTTAGCTTAATATTCATGCGAAACAAATGTTTCAGCTTCAAATACTTGTGATATGCATGAATAAGATTCAACTGCATGCGAAACGAACTAGTTAGCATCAAATCCAAGCGAAACGCACTATTCAGCTTCATATCAATGCGAAGTGGAAGGCTTAGCTTCAAATCCATGCGAAACGAATGATTTAGCTTCAAACAGTTGCACATATAAGTGATATAGCTTCAAATGCAGGCGAAACAATCGAGTGAGCTTCAAATCCAAGCGTAACACATGATTTAACTTCAAATCAATGCGAAGTAGAAGGCTTAGCTTCAAAGTCTTGCGAAACAAATGGTTTAGCTTCAAATACTTGTGATATACATGATTTAGATACAACTGCATGCGAAACAAACGAGTTAGCATCAAATCCAAGCGAATCACATGATTTAGCTTCAAATCCATGCGAAAGACATGATGTAGCATCAAATCAATGCGAAGTGGAAGGCTTAGCTTCAAATCCATGCGAAACGAATGATTTAGCTTCAAACAGTTGCACATATAAGTGATATAGCTTCAAATGCAGGCGAAACAATCGAGTGAGCTTCAAATCCAAGCGTAACACATGATTTAACTTCAAATCAATGCGAAGTAGAAGGCTTAGCTTCAAAGTCTTGCGAAACAAATGGTTTAGCTTCAAATACTTGTGATATACATGATTTAGATACAACTGCATGCGAAACAAACGAGTTAGCATCAAATCCAAGCGAATCACATGATTTAGCTTCAAATCCATGCGAAAGACATGATGTAGCATCAAATCAATGCGAAGTGGAAGGCTTAGCTTCAAATCCATGCGAAACAAATGGTTTAGCTTCAAATACTTGTGATAAACACGATTTAGAGTCAACTGCATGCGAATCAAACGAGTTAGCTTCAAATCCCAGGGAAACACATGATTTAACTTCTAATCAATGCGAAGTAGAAGGCTTAGCTTCAAATCCATGCGAAAAAAATGGTTTTGCTTCAAATACTTGTGATAAACGGGATTTAGAGTCAACTGCATGCGGATCAAACGAGTTAGCTTCAAATCCCAGGAAAACACATGATTTAACTTCAAATCAAAGCGAAGTAGGAGGCTTAGCTTCAAATCCATGCGAAACAAATGATTTACCTTCAAATACCTGCGGTTTAAATGAAATAACTTCAAATGCAGGCGATACAAACAAGTTAGCTTGAAGTCCATGCGAAACACATGATTCAGCATCAAATCAATGCGAAGTAGTAGGCTTAGCTTCAAATCAATGCGAAACAAATGGTTTTGCTACAAATACTTGTGATAAACATGATTTAGCTTCAACTGCATGTGAATCAAACAAGTTAGCTTCAAATCCTAGCGAAAAACATGATTTAACTTCAAATCAATGCAAAGTAGTAGGCTCAGCTTCAAATACATGCGAAACAAATGATTTACCTTCAAATACTTGCGGTTTAAATGAAATAGCTTCAAATGCAGGCGAAACAAACAAGTTAGCTTGAAGTCCATGCGAAACACATGACTCAGCTTCAAATCAATGCGAAGTAGTAGGCTTAGCTTCAAATCAATGCGAAACAAATGGTTTTGCTTCAAATACTTGTGATAAACATGATTTAGCTTCAACTGCATGCGAATCAAACAAGTTAGCTTCAAATCCTAGCGAAAAATATGATTTAACTTCAAATCAATGCAAAGTAGTAGGCGCAGCTTCAAATACATACGAAACAAATGATTTACCTTCAAATACTTGCGATTTAAATGAAATAGCTTCAAATGCAGGCGAAACAAACAAGTTAGCTTGAAGTCCATGCGAAACACATGATTCAGCTTCAAATCAATGCGAAGTAGTAGGCTTAGCTTCAAATCAATGCGAAACAAATGGTTTTGCTTCAACTACTTGTGATAAACATGATTTGGCTACAGCTGCATGCGAATCAAACAAGTTAGCTTCAAATCCTAGCGAAAAACATGATTTAACTTCAAATCAATGCAAAGTCGTAGGCTCAGCTTCAAATCAATGCGAAACAAATGATTCAGCTTCAAATACTTGTGATAAACATGATTAAGCTTCAACTGCATGCGAATCAAACGAGTTAGCTTGAATTCCGAGGGAAACACATGATTTAACTTCAAATCATTGCGAAGTAGAAGGCTTAGCTTCAAATCCATGCGAAACAAATGGTTTAGCTTCAAATACTTGAGATAAACACGATTTAGAGTCAACTGCATGCGAATCAAACGAGTTAGCTTCAAATCCCAGGAAAACACATGATTCAACTTCAAATTAAAGCGAAGTAGGAGGCTTAGCTTCAAATCCATGCGAAACAAATGATTTACCTTCAAATACCTGCGGTTTAAATGAAATACCTTCAAATGCAGGCGAAACAAACGAGTTAGCTTCAAATTCATGGGAAACACATGCGTTAGCTTCAAATCAATGCGAAGTAGAAGGCTTAGCTTCAAAGTCTTGCGAAACAAATGGTTTAGCTTCAAATACTTGTGATATACATGATTTAGATACAACTGCATGCGAAACAAACGAGTTAGCATCAAATCCAAGCGAATCACATGATTTAGCTTCAAATCCATGCGAAAGACATGATGTAGCATCAAATCAATGCGAAGTGGAAGGCTTAGCTTCAAATCCATGCGAAACAAATGGTTTAGCTTCAAATACTTGTGATAAACACGATTTAGAGTCAACTGCATGCGGATCAAACGAGTTAGCTTCAAATCCCAGGAAAACACATGATTTAACTTCAAATCAAAGCGAAGTAGGAGGCTTAGCTTCAAATCCATGCGAAACAAATGATTTACCTTCAAATACCTGCGGTTTAAATGAAATAACTTCAAATGCAGGCGATACAAACAAGTTAGCTTGAAGTCCATGCGAAACACATGATTCAGCATCAAATCAATGCGAAGTAGTAGGCTTAGCTTCAAATCAATGCGAAACAAATGGTTTTGCTTCAAATACTTGTGATAAACATGATTTAGCTTCAACTGCATGTGAATCAAACAAGTTAGCTTCAAATCCTAGCGAAAAACATGATTTAACTTCAAATCAATGCAAAGTAGTAGGCTCAGCTTCAAATACATGCGAAACAAATGATTTACCTTCAAATACTTGCGGTTTAAATGAAATAGCTTCAAATGCAGGCGAAACAAACAAGTTAGCTTGAAGTCCATGCGAAACACATGACTCAGCTTCAAATCAATGCGAAGTAGTAGGCTTAGCTTCAAATCCATGCGAAACAAATGGTTTAGCTTCAAATACTTGAGATAAACACGATTTAGAGTCAACTGCATGCGAATCAAACGAGTTAGCTTCAAATCCCAGGAAAACACATGATTCAACTTCAAATTAAAGCGAAGTAGGAGGCTTAGCTTCAAATCCATGCGAAACAAATGATTTACCTTCAAATACCTGCGGTTTAAATGAAATACCTTCAAATGCAGGCGAAACAAACGAGTTAGCTTCAAATTCATGGGAAACACATGCGTTAGCTTCAAATCAATGCGAAGTAGAAGGCTTAGCTTCAAATTCATGCGAAACAAATGGTTTAGCTTCAAATACTTGTGATAAACACGATTTAGAGTCAACTGCATGCGAATCAAACGAGTTAGCTTCAAATCACAGGGAAACACATGATTTAACTTCAAATCAATGCGAAGTAGAACGCTTAGCTTCAAATCCATGCGAAACAAGTGATTTAGCTTCAAATACTTGTGATTAACATGATTTAGCTTCAACTGCATGCGAATCAAACGAGTTAGCTTCAAATCCCAGGGAAACACATGATTTAACTTCTAATCAATGCGAAGTAGAAGGCTTAGCTTCAAATCCATGCGAAAAAAATGGTTTTGCTTCAAATACTTGTGATAGACATGATTTAGCTTCAACTGCATGCGAATCAAAAGAGTTATCTACAAATCGATTGGAAATACATGATTTAACTTCAAATCAAAGCGAAGTAGTAAGCTTGGCTTCAAATCAATGCGAAGCAAATGGTTTAATTTCAAAAACTTGTGATATTGATAATTTAGCTTCAACTCAATGCGTAACAAACGAGTTAGCTTCAAATCCATGCAAAACACATGATTTAACTTCAAATGCTTCCGATATAAATAAAGTAGTTTCAAATGCAGGCGAAACAATCGAGTAAGCTTCAAATCCATGCGAATCAAATGAGTTAGCTTCAAATCAATGCGAAGTAGAAGGCTTACCTTCAAATCGAAGGGAAACACATGATTTAACTTCAAATCAATGCGAAGTAGAAGGCTAAGCTTCAAATCCATGCGAAACAAATGATTTACCTTCAAATAATTGCGGTTTAAATGAAATAGCTTCAAATGCAGGCGAAACAAACGAGTTAGCTTCAAATCCATGGGAAACACATGAGTCAGCTTCAAATCAATGCGAAGTAGAAGGCTTAGCTTCAAATCCATGCGAAACAAATGGTTTAGCTTCAAATACTTGTGATAAACACGATTTAGAGTCAACTGCATGCGAATCAAACGAGTTAGCTTCAAATCCCAGGGAAACAGATGATTTAACTTCAAATCAATGCGAAGTAGAAGGCTTAACTTCAAATCCATGCGAAACATGTGGTTTAGCTTCAAATACTTGTGATAAACGGGATTTAGAGTCAACTGCATGCGAATCAAACGAGTTAGCTTCAAATCCCAGGAAAACACATGATTTAACTTCAAATCAAAGCTAAGTAGGAGGCTTTGCTTCAAATCCATGCGAAACAAATGATTTACCTTCAAATATTTGCGGTTTAAATGAAGTAGCTTCAAATGCAGGCGAAGCAAACGCGTTAGCTTGAAGTCCATGCGAAACACATGATTCAGCTTCAAATCAATGCGAAGTAGTTGGCTTAGCTTCAAATCAATGCGATACAAATGGTTTAGCTACAAATACTTGTGATGAACATGATTTAGCTTCAACTGCATGCGAGTCAAACGAGTTAGCTTCAAATCCTAGCGAAAAACATGATTTAACTTCAAATCAGTGCAAAGTAGTACGCTTAGCTTCAAATCAATCCGAAGCAAATGATTTAACTTCAAAACCATGTGATATTGATAATGTAGCTTCAACTCTATGCGAAACAAACGAGTTAGCTTCAAATCAATGCGAAGTAGAAGGCTTAGCTTCAAATCGAATGGAATCACATGATTTATCTTCAAATCAATGCGATGTAGTAGGCATAGCTTCAAATCCATGCGAAACAAATGATTTACCTTCAAATACCTGCGGTTTAAATGAAATACCTTCAAATGCAGGAGAAACAAACGTGTTAGCTTCAAATCCATGCGAAACAAGTGGTTTAGCATCAAATACTTGTGATAAACACGATTTAGAGACAACTGCATGCGAGTCAAACGAGTTAGCTTCAAATCCCAGGGAAACGCATGATTTAACTTCAAATCAATGCGAAGTAGAAGACTGATCTTCGAATCCATGCGAAACAAATGATTTAGATTCAAATCAAAGCGAATTAGATGGCTTATTCTCAAATTCATGCGAAACAAATGTTTTAGCTTCAAATACTTGTGATGTACATGATTTACCTTCAACTGCATGCGAAACAAGCAAGTAAGCTTCAAATCCATGCGAAACAAATGGTTTAGCTTCAAATACTTTTGTTATTCATGATTTAGATTCAACTGCATGCGATACAAACGAGTTAGCTTCAAATCCAAGCGAAACACAAGATTTAGCTTAATATTCATGCGAAACAAATGTTTCAGCTTCAAATACTTGTGATATGCATGAATAAGATTCAACTGCATGCGAAACGAACTAGTTAGCATCAAATCCAAGCGAAACGCACTATTCAGCTTCATATCAATGCGAAGTGGAAGGCTTAGCTTCAAATCCATGCGAAACGAATGATTTAGCTTCAAACAGTTGCACATATAAGTGATATAGCTTCAAATGCATGCGAAACAATCGAGTGAGCTTCAAATCCAAGCGTAACACATGATTTAACTTCAAATCAATGCGAAGTAGAAGGCTTAGCTTCAAAGTCTTGCGAAACAAATGGTTTAGCTTCAAATACTTGTGATATACATGATTTAGATACAACTGCATGCGAAACAAACGAGTTAGCATCAAATCCAAGCGAATCACATGATTTAGCTTCAAATCCATGCGAAAGACATGATGTAGCATCAAATCAATGCGAAGTGGAAGGCTTAGCTTCAAATCCATGCGAAACAAATGTTTTAGCTTCAAATACAAGCGAAACACATGATTTAGCTTCAAATCAATGCGAAGTAGAAGACTGATATTCGAATCCATGCGAAACAAATGATTGAGATTCAAATCAAACCGAATTAGATGGCTTATTCTCAAATTCATGCGAAACAAATGTTTTAGCTTCATATACTTGTGATGTACGTGGTTTATCTTCAACTGCATGCGAAACAAGCAAGTTAGCTTGAAATCCATGCGAAACACATGATTCAGCTTCAAATCAATGCGAAGTAGTAGGCTTAGCTTCAAATCAATGCGAAACAAATGGTTTTGCTTCAAATACTTGTGATAAACATGATTTAGCTTCAACTGCATGCGAATCAAACAAGTTAGCTTCAAATCCTAGCGAAAAACATGATTTAACTTCAAATCAATGCAAAGTAGTAGGCTCAGCTTCAAATACATGCGAAACAAATGATTTACCTTCAAATACTTGCGGTTTAAATGAAATAGCTTCAAATGCAGGCGAAACAAACAAGTTAGCTTGAAGTCCATGCGAAACACATGATTCAGCTTCAAATCAATGCGAAGTAGTAGGCTTAGCTTCAAATCAATGCGAAACAAATGGTTTTGCTTCAAATACTTCTGATAAACATGATTTAGATTCAACTGCATGCAAATCAAACAAGTTAGCTTGAATTCCGAGGGAAACACATGATTTAACTTCAAATCATTGCGAAGTAGAAGGCTTAGCTTCAAATACATGCGAAACAAATGATTTACCTTCAAATACTTGCGGTTTAAATGAAATAGCTTCAAATGCAGGCGAAACAAACAAGTTACCTTGAACTCCATGCGAAACACATGATTCAGCTTCAAATCAATGCGAAGTAGTAGGCTTAGCTTCAAATCAATGCGAAACAAATGGTTTTGCTTCAAATACTTGTGATAAACATGATTTAGCTTCAACTGCATGCGAATCAAACGAGTTAGCTTCATATCCAAGCGAAACACATCATTTAGATTAATATTCATGCGAAACAAATGGTTCAGCTTTAAAGACTTGTGATATACATGATTTAGCTTCATCTGCATGCGAAACCAACGTGTTAGCTTCAAATACAAGCGAAGCACATGATTTAGCTTCAAATCAATGCGAAGTAGAAGACTGATCTTCGAATCCATGCGAAACAAATGATTTAGATTCAAATCAAAGCGAATTAGATGGCTTATTCTCAAATTCATGCGAAACAAATGTTTTAGCTTCAAATACATATGATATACATGATTTAGCTTCAAATGCATGCGAATCAAACGAGTTAGCTTCAAATCAAAGCGAAACACATGATCCAGCTTCTAATCAATGCGAAGTAGAAAGCTTAGCTTCAAATCCATGCGAAACAAATGGTTTTGCTTCAAATACTTGTGATAAACATGATTTAGCTTCAACTGCATGCGAATCAAACGAGTTAGCTTCATATCCAAGCGAAACACATCATTTAGATTAATATTCATGCGAAACAAATGGTTCAGCTTTAAAGACTTGTGATATACATGATTTAGCTTCATCTGCATGCGAAACCAACGTGTTAGCTTCAAATACAAGCGAAACACATGATTTAGCTTCAAATCAATGCGAAGTAGTAGACTGATCTTCGAATCCATGCGAAACAAATGATTTAGATTCAAATCAAAGCGAATTAGATGGCTTATCCTCAAATTCATGCGAAACAAATGTTTTAGCTTCAAATACTTGTGATGTACATGATTTACCTTCAACTGCATGCGAAACAAGCAAGTTAGCTTCAGATCCATGCGAAACAAATGGTTTAGCTTCAAATACTTTTGTTATTCATGATTTAGATTCAACTGCATGCGAAACAAACGAGTTAGCTTCAAATCCAAGCGAAAAACATGATTTATCATCGAGTCAACGCGAAGTTGAAGGCTTAGCTTCAAATCTATACAAATCAAACGGTTTAGCTTCACATACTTGTGATATACACGATTTGGCTTCAACTGGATGCGAAACAAACGAGTTAGCTTCAAATCCAAGCGAAACACATGATTTAGCTTCAAATACTTGAGATATACATGATTTAGCTTCAGCAGCATGCGAAACAAACGTGGTAGCTTCAAATCCATGCGAAACACATGATTTAACTTCAAATCAATGTGAAGTAGAAGGCTTAGCTTCAAATCTATGCGAATTAAGTTGTTTAGCTTCAAATACATATGATATACATGATTTAGCTTCAAATGCATGCGAATCAAACGAGTTAGCTTCAAATCAAAGCGAAACACATGATCCAGCTTCTAATCAATGCGAAGTAGAAAGCTTAGCTTCAAATCCATGCGAAACAAATGGTTCAGCTTCAAATACTTGTGATATACACGATTTAGCTTCAACTGCATGCGAAACAAACGAGTTAGCTTCATATCCAAGCGACACACATCATTTAGCTTAGTATTCATGCGAAACAAATGGTTCAGCTTTAAAGACTTGTGATATACATGATTTAGCTTCATCTGCATGCGAAACCAACATGTTAGCTTCAAATTCAAGCGAAACACATGATTTAGCTTCAAATCAATGCGAAGTAGAGGACTGATCTTCGAATCCATGCGAAACAAATGATTTAGATTCAAATCAAGCGAATTAGATGGCTTATTCTCAAATTCATGCGAAACAAATGTTTTAGCTTCAAATACTTGTGATGTACATGATTTACCTCCAACTGCATGCGAACAAGCTAGTTAGCTTCAAATCCATGCGAAACAAATGGTTTAGCTTCAAATACTTTTGTTATTCATGATTTAGATTCAACTGCATGCGAAACAAACGAGTTAGCTTCAAATCCAAGCGAAAAACATGATTTATCATCAAGTCAACGCGAAGTTGAAGGCTTAGCTTCAAATCTATGCAAATCAAACGGTTTAGCTTCACATACTTGTGATATACATGATTTAACTTCAACTGGATGCGAAACAAACGAGTTAGTTTCAAGTCCAAGCGAAACACATGGTTTAGCTTCAAATACTTGAGATATACATGATTTAGCTTCAGCAGCATGTGAAACAAACGTGGTAGCTTCAATCCATACGAAACACATGATACAGCTTAAAATTCATGAGAAAACACATGGTTCGGCTTAATATTCATGCGAAACAAATGGTTTAGCTTCACATACTTGTGATATACATGATTTAGATACAACTGCATGCGAAACAAACGAGTTAGCATCAAATCCAAGCGAATCACACGATTTAGCTTCAAATCCATGCGAAACAATTGGTTCAGCTTTCAAGACTTGTGATATACATGATTTAGCTTCATCTGCATGCGAAACCAACGTGTTAGCTTCAAATACAAGCGGAACACATGATTTAGCTTCAAATCAATGCGAAGTAGAAGACTGATCTTCGAATCCATGCGAAACAAATGATTTAGATTCAAATCAAAGCGAATTAGATGGCTTATTCTCAAATTCCTGCGAAACAAATCTTTTAGCTTCAAATATTTGTGATGTACATGATTACCCTTCATCTGCATGCGAAACAAGCAAGTTAGCTTCAAATGCATGCGAAACAAATGGTTTAGCTTCAAATACTTTTGTTATTCATGATTTAGATTCAACTGCATGCGAAACAAACGAGTTAGCTTCAAATCCAAGCGAAAAACATGATTTATCATCAAGTCAACGCGAAGTTGAAGGCTTAGCTTCAAATCTATGCAAATTAAACGGTTTAGCTTCACATACTTGTGATGTACATGATTTAGCTTCAACTGGATGCGAAACAAGCGAGTTAGTTTCAAGTCCAAGCGAAACACATGGTTTAGCTTCAAATACTTGAGATATACATGATTTAGCTTCAGCAGCATGTGAAACAAACGTGGTAGCTTCAAATCCATACGAAACACATGATACAGCTTAAAATTCATGAGAAACACATGGTTCGGCTTAATATTCATGCGAAACAAATGGTTCAGCTTCAAATACTTGTGATATACATGATTTAGCTTCAACTGCATGCGAAACAAACGAGTTAGCTTCATATCCAAGCGACACACATCATTTAGCTTAATATTCATGCGAAACAAATGGTTCAGCTTTAAAGACTTGTGATATACATGATTTAGCTTCATCTGCATGCGAAACCAACGTGTTAGCTTCAAATTCAAGCGAAACACATGATTTAGCTTCAAATCAATGCGAAGTAGAAGACTGATCTTCGAATCCATGCGAAACAAATGATTTAGATTCAAATCAAAGCGAATTAGATGGCTTACTCTCAAATTCATGCGAAACAATGTTTTAGCTTCAAATACTTGTGATGTACATGATTTACCTCCAACTGCATGCGAAACAAGCAAGTTAGCTTCAAATCCATGCGAAACAAATGGTTTAGCTTCAAATACTTTTGTTATTCATGATTTAGATTCAACTGCATGCGAAACAAACGAGTTAGCTTCAAATCCAAGCGAAAAACATGATTTATCATTAAGTCAACGCGAAGTTGAAGGCTTAGCTTCAAATCTATGCAAATCAAACGGTTTAGCTTGACATACTTGTGATATACACGATTTAGCTTCAACTGGATGCGATACAAACGAGTTAACTTCAAATCCAAGCAAAACACATGATTTAGCTTAATATTCATGCGAAACAAATGTTTCAGCTTCAAATACTTGTGATATGCATGAATAAGATTCAACTGCATGCGAAACGAACTAGTTAGCATCAAATCCAAGCGAATCACACGATTTAGCTTAATATTCATGCGAAACAAATGGTTCAGCTTTAAAGACTTGTGATATACATGATTTAGCTTCATCTGCATGCGAAACCAACGTGTTAGCTTCAAATTCAAGCGAAACACATGATTTAGCTTCAAATCAATGCGAAGTAGAAGACTGATCTTCGAATCCATGCGAAACAAATGATTTAGATTCAAATCAAAGCGAATTAGATGGCTTATTCTCAAATTCATGCGAAACAAATGTTTTAGCTTCAAATACTTGTGATGTACATGATTACCCTTCATCTGCATGCGAAACAAGCAAGTTAGCTTCAAATGCATGCGAAACAAATGGTTTAGCTTCAAATACTTTTGTTATTCATGATTTAGATTCAACTGCGTGCGAAACAAACGAGTTAGCTTCAAATCCAAGCGAAAAACATGATTTATCATCAAGTCAACGCGAAGTTGAAGGCTTAGCTTCAAATCTATGCAAATCAAACGGTTTAGCTTCACATACTTGTGATATACATGATTTAGCTTCAACTGGATGCGAAACAAACGAGTTAGTTTCAAGTCCAAGCGAAACACATGGTTTAGCTTCAAATACTTGAGATATACATGATTTAGCTTCAGCAGCATGTGAAACAAACGTGGTAGCTTCACATCCATACGAAACACATGATACAGCTTAAAATTCATGAGAAACACATGGTTCGGCTTAATATTCATGCGAAACAAATGGTTCAGCTTCAAATACTTGTGATATACATGATTTAGCTTCAACTGCATGCGAAACAAACGAGTTAGCTTCATATCCAAGCAACACACCTCATTTAGCTTAATATTCATGCGAAACAAATGGTTGAGCTTTAAAGACTTGTGATATACATGATTTAGCTTCATCTGCATGCGAAACCAACGTGTTAGCTTCAAATTCAAGCGAAACACATGATTGAGCTTCAAATCAATGCGAAGTAGAAGACTGATCTTCGAATCCATGCGAAACAAATGATTTAGATTCAAATCAAAGCGAATTAGATGGCTTATTCTCAAATTCATGCGAAACAAATGTTTTAGCTTCAAATACTTGTGATGTACATGATTTACCTCCAACTGCATGCGAAACAAGCAAGTTAGCTTCAAATCCATGCGAAACAAATGGTTTAGCTTCAAATACTTTTGTTATTCATGATTTAGATTCAACTGCATGCGAAACAAACGAGTTAGCTTCAAATCCAAGCGAAAAACATGATTTATCATCAAGTCAACGCGAAGTTGAAGGCTTAGCTTCAAATCTATGCAAATCAAACGGTTTAGCTTCACATACTTGTGATATACACGATTTAGCTTCAACTGGATGCGATACAAACGAGTTAACTTCAAATCCAAGCGAAACACATGATTTAGCTTAATATTCATGCGAAACAAATGTTTCAGCTTCAAATACTTGTGATATGCATGAATAAGATTCAACTGCATGCGAAACGAACTAGTTAGCATCAAATCCAAGCGAAACGCACTATTCAGCTTCATATCAATGCGAAGTGGAAGGCTTAGCTTCAAATCCAAGCGAAACGAATGATTTAGCTTCAAACAGTTGCACATATAAGTGATATAGCTTCAAATGCAGGCGAAACAATCGAGTGAGCTTCAAATCCAAGCGTAACACATGATTTAACTTCAAATCAATGCGAAGTAGAAGGCTTAGCTTCAAAGTCTTGCGAAACAAATGGTTTAGCTTCAAATACTTGTGATATACATGATTTAGATACAACTGCATGCGAAACAAACGAGTTAGCATCAAATCCAAGCGAATCACATGATTTAGCTTCAAATCCTTGCGAAAGACATGATGTAGCATCTAATCAATGCGAAGTGGAAGGCTTAGCTTCAAATCCATGCGAAACAAATGTTTTAGCTTCAAATACAAGCGAAACACATGATTTAGCTTCAAATCAATGCGAAGTAGAAGACTGATATTCGAATCCATGCGAAACAAATGATTTAGATTCAAATCAAAGCGAATTAGATGCTTATTCTCAAATTCATGCGAAACAAATGTTTTAGCTTCAAATACTTGTGATGTACATGATTTACCTTCAACTGCATGCGAAACAAGCAAGTAAGCTTGAAATCCATGCGAAACAAATGGTTTAGCTTCAAATACTTTTGTTATTCATGATTTAGATTCAACTGCATGCGAAACAAACGAGTTAGCTTCAAATCCAAGCGAAAAACATGATTTATCATCAAGTCAACGCGAAGTTGAAGGCTTAGCTTCAAATCTATGCAAATCAAACGGTTTAGCTTCACATACTTGTGATATACATGATTTAGCTTCAACTGGATGCGAAACAAACGAGTTAGTTTCAAGTCCAAGCGAAACACATGGTTTCGCTTCAAATACTTGAGATATACATGATTTAGCTTCAGCAGCATGTGAAACAAACGTGGTAGCTTCACATCCATACGAAACACATGATACAGCTTAAAATTCATGAGAAACACATGGTTCGGCTTAATATTCATGCGAAACAAATGGTTTAGCTTCACATACTTGTGATATACATGATTTAGATACAACTGCATGCGAAACAAACGAGTTAGCATCAAATCCAAGCGAATCACATGATTTAGCTTCAAATCCATGCGAAACAATTGGTTCAGCTTTAAAGACTTGTGATATACATGATTTAGCTTCAAATCCATGCGAAACAATTGGTTCAGCTTTAAAGACTTGTGATATACATGATTTAGCTTCAAATCAATGCGAAGTAGAAGACTGATATTCGAATCCATGCGATACAAATGATTTAGATTCAAATCAAAGCGAATTAAATGGCTTATTCTCAAATTCCTGCGAATCAAATGGTTTATCTTCAAATACTTGTGACATGCATGATTTAGCTTCAACTGCATGCGAAAAAAACGAGTTAGATCCAAATCCATGCGTAACACATGATTTAGCTTCAAATCAATGCGAAGTAGAATGCTTATTTTCAAATCGAAGCGAAACACATGATTTACCTTCAAATCAATGCGATGTAGAAGGCTTAGCTTCAAATCAATGCGAAACAAATGGTTTAGCTTCAAATCAATGCGAAACAAATGGTTTAGCTTCAAATACTTGTGATATACTTGATTTAGCTTCAACTGCAGGCGAAACAAACGAGTTAGCATCAAATCCATGCGAAACACATGATTTAGCATCAAATCAATATGAAGTAGAAGGCTTAACTTCAAATCAATACGAAACAAATGGTTTAGCTTCAAATACTTGTGATATACATGATTTAGCTTCAACTGCATGCGAAACAAACGAGTTAGCATCAAATCCAAGCGAATCACATGATTTAGCTTCAACTCAATGCGAAGTAGAAAGCTTAGATTCAATTCCATGCTACACAAATCATTTAGCTTCAAATACTTGCGATATAAGTGATATAGCTTCAAATCCAAGGATAACACATGATTTATCTTCAAATCAATGCGAAGTTGAAGCCTTAGCTTCAAATCCATGCGAAACGAATGGTTTAGCTTCAACAACTTGCGAATATAATCGATATAGCTTCAAATGCAGGCGAAACAATCGAGTTAGCTTCAAATCCAAGCGAATCACATGATTTATCTTCAAATCAATGCGAAGTAGAAGACTTATCTTCAAATCGATGCGAAACAAATGGTTTAGCTTCAAATACTTGTGATATACATGATTTAGCTTCTACTGCATGCCGAACAAACGAGTTAGCTTTAAATCCTAGGGATACACTTGATTTAGCTTCAAATCAGTGCGAAGTAGAGGGGTTAGCTTCAAATCCATGCGAAGCGAATAATTAAGTTTCAAATACTGGCGAATATAAGTGATACAGCTTCAAATGTACGCGAAACTATCGAGTTAGCTTCAAATCCAAGCGAAACACATGACTTTACTTCAATCAATGCGAAGTAGAAGGCTTAGCTTCAAATCCATGCGAAACAGATGGATTAGATTCAGATAATTGTGATAAACATGATTTAGCTTCAACTGCATGCGAAACAAACGAGTTAGCTTCAAATCCAAACGGAACACATGATTTAGTTTCAAATCAATGCGAAGTAAAAGGCTTATCTTCAAATACATGAGAAACAAATGATTTATATTCATATATTGGAATATAAGTGATATAGCTTCAAATGCACGCGAAACAATCGAGTTAGCTTTAAATCCATGCGTAACACGTGTTTTAGCTTGAAATCAATACGACGTGGAAGGTTTATATTCGAATCCATGCGAAACAAATGGTTTAGCTTCAAATACTTGTGATATACATGATTTAGCTTCAACTGAATGCGTAACAAACGATTTAGCTTCAAATTCATGCGAAATGCACAATTTAGCTTCAGATTCATGCGAAATACACGAATTAGCTTTAAATCCACACGAAACAAACGATTTAACTTCAATATCATGCGAAACACACGATTTCGATTCAAAATCGTGCGAAATAGCGATTTTAAACCATCGATTTAGCTTCAAATTCATGCGAAATTAGCAATTTAGATTCTGATTCATGCGAAATACACGAATTAGCTTTAAATCCACACGAAACAAACGATTTAACTTCAATATCATGCGAAACATACGATTTCGATTCAAATTCGTGGGAAATAGCGATTTTAAAAGATCGATTTAGCTTCAAATTCCTGCGAAATGAACAATTTAGCTTCAGATTCATGCGATATACACGAATTTGCTTCAAATCCACGCGAGACAAACGATTTAGCGTCAATATCATGCGAAATACACGATTTCGACTCAAATTCGTACGAAATAGCGATTTTAAACAAACGATTTAGCTTCAAATTCATGCGAAATGAACAATTTAGCTTCAGATTCATGCGATATACACGAATTTGCTTCAAATCCACACGAATCAAACGATTTAACTTCAATATCATGCGAAACACACGATTTCGTTTCAAATTCGTGGGAAAAAGCGATTTTAAAAGATCGATTTAGCTTCAATTTCATGCCAAATGAACAATTTAGATTCAGATTCATGCGAAATACAGGAATTTGCTTCAAATCCACGCGGGACAGTCGATTTAGCGTCAATATCATGCGAAATACACGACTTCGACTCTAATTCGATCGAAATAGCGATTTTAAACAAACGATTTAGCTTCAAATTCATGCGAAATGCACAATTTAGATTCAGATACATGCGAAATACACGAATTAGCTTTAAATCCACACCAAACAAACGATTTAACTTCAATATCATGCGAAACATACGATTCCGAATCAAATTCGTGGGAAATACCGATTTTAAAAGATCGATTTAGCTTCAAATTCATGCCAAATGAACAATTTAGCTTCAGATTCATGCGAAATACACGAATTTGCTTCAAATCCACGCGGGACAAACGATTTAGCGTCAATATCATGCGAAATACACGATTTCGCCACAAAATCGTACGAAATAGCGATTTTAAATAAACGATTTAGTTTCAAATTCATGCGAAATGAACAATTTAGCTTCAGATTCATGCGAAATACACGAATTAGCTTTAAATCCCCACGAAACAAACGACTTAACTATCATATCATGCGAAACACACGATTTCGATTCAAATTCGTGGGAAATAGCGATTTTAAAAGATCGATTTAGCTTCAAATTCATGCGAAATGAACAATTTAGCTTCAGATTCATGCGATATACACGAATTAGCTTTAAATCCACGCGAGACAAACGATTTAACTTCAATATCATGCGAAACATACGATTCCGAATCAAATTCGTGGGAAATACCGATTTTAAAAGATCGATTTAGCTTCAAATTCATGCCAAATGAACAATTTAGCTTCAGATTCATGCGAAATACACGAATTTGCTTCAAATCCACGCGGGACAAACGATTTAGCGTCAATATCATGCGAAATACACGAATTCGTCACAAAATCGTACGAAATAGCGATTTTAAATAAACGATTTAGTTTCAAATTCATGCGAAATGAACAATTTAGCTTCAGATTCATGCGATATACACGAATTTGCTTCAAATCCACACGAAACAAACGATTTAACTTCAATATCATGCGAAACACACGATTTCGTTTGAAATTCGTGGGAAATAGCGATTTTAAAGGATCGATTTAGCTTCAAATTCATGCCAAATGAACAATTTAGATTCAGATTCATGCGAAATACACGAATTAGCTTTAAATCCACACCAAACAAACGATTTAACTACAATATCATGCGAAACATACGATTCCGATTCAAATTCGTGGGAAATACCGATTTTAAAAGATCAATTTAGCTTCAAATTCATGTCAAATGAACAATTTAGCTTCAGATTCATGCGAAATACACGAATTTGCTTCAAATCCACGCGGGACAAACGATTTAGCGTCAATATCATGCGAAATACACGATTTCGTCACAAAATCGTACGAAATAGCGATTTTAAATAAACGATTTAGCTTCAAATTCATGCGAAGTGAACAATTTATCTTCTGATTCATGCGAAATACACGAATTAGCTTTAAATCCACACGAAACAAACGATTTAACTTTAATATCACGCGAAACACACGATTTCGATTCAAATTCGTGGGAAATAGCGATTATGAATGATGGATTTAGCTTCAAATTCATGCGAAATGAACAATTTAGCTTCAGATTCATGCGATATACACGAATTTGCTTCAAATCCACGCGAGACAAACGATTTAACTTCAATATCATGCGAAACACAAGATTTCGTTTCAAATTCGTGGGAAATAGCGATTTTAAAAGATCGATTTAGCTTCAAATTCATGCCAAATGAACCATTTAGCTTCAGATTCATGCGAAATACACGAATTTGCTTCAAATCCACGCGGGACAAACGATTTAGCGTCAATATCATGCGAAATACACGATTTCGTCACAAAATCGTACGAAATAGCGATTTTAAATAAACGATTTAGTTTCAAATTCATGCGAAATGAACAATTTAGCTTCAAATTCATGCGAAATACACGAATTAGCTTTAAATCCCCACGAAACAAACGATTTGACTTTCATATCATGCGAAACACACGATTTCGATTCAAATTCGTGGGAAATAGCGATTTTAAAAGATCGATTAAGCTTCAAATTCATGCGAAATGAACAATTTAGCTTCAGATTCATGCGATATACACGAATTAGCTTTAAATCCCCACGAAACAAACGATTTAACTTCAATATCATGCGAAACACACGATTCCGATTCAAATTCGTGGGAAATAGCGATTTTGAAAGATCGATTTAGCTTCAAATTCATGCGAAATGAACAATTTAGGTTCAGATTCATGCGATATACACGAATCTGCTTCAAATCCACGCGAGACAAACGACTTAACTTCAATATCATGCGAAACACAAGATTTCGTTTCAAATTCGTGGGAAATAGCGATTTTAAAAAGATCGATTTAGCTTCAAATTCATGCGAAATGAACAATTTAGCTTCTGATTCATGCGAAATACACGAATTAGCTTTAAATCCACACGAAACAAACGATTTAACTTCAATATCATGCGAAACACACGATTTCGATTCAAATTCGTGGGAAATAGCGATTATGAATGATCGATTTAGCTTCAAATTCATGCGAAATGAACAATTTAGCTTCAGGTTCATGCGATATACACGAATTTGCTTCAAATCCACGCGAGACAAACGATTTAACTTCAATATCATGCGAAACACAAGATTTCGTTTCAAATTCGTGGGAAATAGCGATTTTAAAAGATCGATTTAGCTTCAAATTCATGCCAAATGAACCATTTAGCTTCAGATTCATGCGAAATACACGAATTTGCTTCAAATCCACGCGGGACAAACGATTTAGCGTCAATATCATGCGAAATACACGATTTCGTCACAAAATCGTACGAAATAGCGATTTTAAATAAACGATTGAGTTTCAAATTCATGCGAAATGAACAATTTAGCTTCAAATTCATGCGAAATACACGAATTAGCTTTAAATCCCCACGAAACAAACGATTTAACTTTCATATCATGCGAAACACACGATTTCGATTCAAATTCGGGGGAAATAGCGATTTTAAAAGATCGATTAAGCTTCAAATTCATGCGAAATGAACAATTTGGCTTCAGATTCATGCGAAATACACGAATTAGCTTTAAATCCCCACGAAACAAACGATTTAACTTCAATATCATGCGAAACACACGATTCCGATTCAAATTCGTGGGAAATAGCGATTTTGAAAGATCGATTTAGCTTCAAATTCATGCGAAATGAACAATTTAGGTTCAGATTCATGCGATATACACGAATCTGCTTCAAATCCACGCGAGACAAACGACTTAACTTCAATATCATGCGAAACACAAGATTTCGTTTCAAATTCGTGGGAAATAGCGATTTTAAAAGATCGATTTAGCTTCAAATTCATGCGAAATGAACAATTTAGCTTCTGATTCATGCGAAATACACGAATTAGCTTTAAATCCACACGAAACAAACGATTTAACTTCAATATCATGCGAAACATACGATTTCGATTCAAATTCGTGGGAAAGAGCGATTTTAAAAGATCGATTAGCTTCAAATTCATGCGACATGAACAATTTAGCTTCAGATTCATGCGATATACACGAATTTGCTTCAAATCCACGCGAGACAAACGATTTAGCGTCAATATCATGCGAAATACACGATTTCGACTCAAATTCGTACGAAATAGCGATTTTAAACAAACGATTTAGCTTCAAATTCATACGAAATGAACAATTTAGCATCAGATTCATGCGATATACACGAATTTGCTTCAAATCCACACGAAACAAACGATTTAAATTCAATATCATGCGAAACACACGATTTCGTTTCAAATTCGTGGGAAATAGCGATTTTAAAAGATCGATTTAGCTTCAAATTCATGCCAAATGAACAATTTAGATTCAGATTCATGCGAAATACACGAATTTGCTTCAAATCCACGCGGGACAATCGATTTAGCGTCAATATCATGCGAAATACACGATTTCGACTCAAATTCGATCGAAATAGCGATTTTAAACAAACGATTTAGCTTCAAATTCATGCGAAATGCACAATTTAGATTCAGATTCATGCGAAATACACGAATTAGCTTTAAATCCACACCAAACAAACGATTTAACTTCAATACCATGCGAAACATACGATTCCGATTCAAATTCGTGGGAAATACCGATTTTAAAAGATCAATTTAGCTTCAAATTCATGTCAAATGAACAATTTAGCTTCAGATTCATGCGAAATACACGAATTTGCTTCAAATCCACGCGGGACAAACGATTTAGCGTCAATATCATGCGAAATACACGATTTCGTCACAAAATCGTACGAAATAGCGATTTTAAATAAACGATTTAGCTTCGAATTCATGCGAAATGAACAATTTATCTTCAGATTCATGCGAAATACACGAATTAGCTTTAAATCCCCACCAAACAAACGATTTAACTTTAATATCACGCGAAACACACGATTTCGATTCAAATTAGTGGGAAGTAGCGATTTGAAAAGATCGATTTAGCTTCAAATTCATACGAAATGAACAATTTAGCTTCAGATTCATGCGATATACACGAATTTGCTTCAAATCCACGCGAGACAAACGATTTAGCGTCAATATCATGCGAAATACACGATTTCGACTCAAATTCGTACGAAATAGCGATTTTAAACAAACGATTTATCTTCAAATTCATGCGACATGAACAATTTAGCTTCAGTTTCATGCGATATACACGAATTTGCTTCAAATCCACACGAAACAAACGATTTAACTTCAATATCATGCGAAACACACGATTTCGATTCAAATTCGTGCGAAATATCGATTTTAAACGATCGATTTAGCTTCAAATTCATGCGAAATGAACAACTTCGCTTCAGATTCATGCGAAATACACGAATTAGCTTTAAATCCAAACGAAACAAACGATTTAACTTCAATATCATGCGAAACATACAATTTCGATTCAAATTCGTAGGAAATAGCGATTTTAAACGATCGATTTAGCTTCAAATTCATGCGAAATGAACAATTTAGCTTCTGATTCATGCGAAATACACGAATTAGCTTTAAATCCACACGAAACAAACGATTTAACTTCAATATCATGCGAAACATACGATTTCGATTCAAATTCGTGGGAAAGAGCGATTTTAAAAGATCGATTTAGCTTCAAATTCATGCGACATGAACAATTTAGCTTCAGATTCATGCGATATACACGAATTTGCTTCAAATCCACGCGAGACAAACGATTTAGCGTCAATATCATGCGAAATACACGATTTCGACTCAATTCGTACGAAATAGCGATTTTAAACAAACGATTTAGCTTCAAATTCATACGAAATGAACAATTTAGCATCAGATTCATGCGATATACACGAATTTGCTTCAAATCCACACGAAACAAACGATTTAACTTCAATATCATGCGAAACACACGATTTCGTTTCAAATTCGTGGGAAATAGCGATTTTAAAAGATCGATTTAGCTTCAAATTCATGCCAAATGAACAATTTAGATTCAGATTCATGCGAAATACACGAATTTGCTTCAAATCCACGCGGGACAATCGATTTAGCGTCAATATCATGCGAAATACACGATTTCGACTCAAATTCGATCGAAATAGCGATTTTAAACAAACGATTTAGCTTCAAATTCATGCGAAATGCACAATTTAGATTCAGATTCATGCGAAATACACGAATTAGCTTTAAATCCACACCAAACAAACGATTTAACTTCAATATCATGCGAAACATACGATTCCGATTCAAATTCGTGGGAAATACCGATTTTAAAAGATCAATTTAGCTTCAAATTCATGTCAAATGAACAATTTAGCTTCAGATTCATGCGAAATACACGAATTTGCTTCAAATCCACGCGAGACAAACGATTTAGCGTCAATATCATGCGAAATACACGATTTCGACTCAAATTCGTACGAAATAGCGATTTTAAACAAACGATTTAGCTTCAAATTCATACGAAATGAACAATTTAGCATCAGATTCATGCGATATACACGAATTTGCTTCAAATCCACACGAAACAAACGATTTAACTTCAATATCATGCGAAACACACGATTTCGTTTCAAATTCGTGGGAAATAGCGATTTTAAAAGATCGATTTAGCTTCAAATTCATGCCAAATGAACAATTTAGATTCAGATTCATGCGAAATACACGAATTTGCTTCAAATCCACGCGGGACAATCGATTTAGCGTCAATATCATGCGAAATACACGATTTCGACTCAAATTCGATCGAAATAGCGATTTTAAACAAACGATTTAGCTTCAAATTCATGCGAAATGCACAATTTAGATTCAGATTCATGCGAAATACACGAATTAGCTTTAAATCCACACCAAACAAACGATTTAACTTCAATACCATGCGAAACATACGATTCCGATTCAAATTCGTGGGAAATACCGATTTTAAAAGATCAATTTAGCTTCAAATTCATGTCAAATGAACAATTTAGCTTCAGATTCATGCGAAATACACGAATTTGCTTCAAATCCACGCGGGACAAACGATTTAGCGTCAATATCATGCGAAATACACGATTTCGTCACAAATCGTACGAAATAGCGATTTTAAATAAACGATTTAGCTTCGAATTCATGCGAAATGAACAATTTATCTTCAGATTCATGCGAAATACACGAATTAGCTTTAAATCCCCACCAAACAAACGATTTAACTTTAATATCACGCGAAACACACGATTTCGATTCAAATTAGTGGGAAGTAGCGATTTTAAAAGATCGATTTAGCTTCAAATTCATACGAAATGAACAATTTAGCTTCAGATTCATGCGATATACACGAATTTGCTTCAAATCCACGCGAGACAAACGATTTAGCGTCAATATCATGCGAAATACACGATTTCGACTCAAATTCGTACGAAATAGCGATTTTAAACAAACGATTTATCTTCAAATTCATGCGACATGAACAATTTAGCTTCAGTTTCATGCGATATACACGAATTTGCTTCAAATCCACACGAAACAAACGATTTAACTTCAATATCATGCGAAACACACGATTTCGATTCAAATTCGTGCGAAATATCGATTTTAAACGATCGATTTAGCTTCAAATTCATGCGAAATGAACAACTTCGCTTCAGATTCATGCGAAATACACGAATTAGCTTTAAATCCAAACGAAACAAACGATTTAACTTCAATATCATGCGAAACATACTATTTCGATTCAAATTCGTGGGAAATAGCGATTTTAAAAGATCGATTTAGCTTCAAATTCATGCCAAATGAACAATTTAACTTCAGATTCATGCGAAATACACGATTCCGACTCAAATTCGTGCGAAATAGCGATTTTAAAACAAACGATTTAGCTTCAAATTCATGCGACATGAAAAATTTAGCTACAGATTCATGTGAAATACACGAATTAGCTTTAAGTCCACACGAAACAAACGATTTAACTTCAATATCATGCGAAACACACGATTTCGATTCAAATTCGTGCGAAATAGCGATTTTATACGATCGATTTAGTTTCAAATTCATGCCAAATGAACAATTTAGCTTCAGATTCATGCGATATACACGAATTTGCTTCAAATTCACGCGAGACAAACGATTTAGCGTCAATATCATGAGAAATACACGATTTCGACGCAAATTCGATAGAAATAGAGATTTTAAATAAACGATTTAGCTTCAAATTCATGCGAAATGAACAATTTAGCTTCAGATTCATGCGAAATACACGAATTAGCTTTAAATCCCCACGAAACAAACGATTTAACTTCAATATCATGCGAAACACGACTTCGATTCAAATTCGTGGGAAATAGCGATTTTAAAAGATCGATTTAGCTTCAAATTCATGCGAA
>NW_027477989.1:0-41995 GCF_051020955.1 Megalopta genalis
CATATGATTTAGCTTCAGATACAAACGAGTTAGCTTCAAATCCATTCGAAACACATGATTTAGCTTCAAACACTAGCGATATAGCATCAAATGCAGACGAAACGAACGAGTTAGCTTCAAATCCATGCTAAACACTTGATTTAGCTGCAAATCAATGCGATGTAGATATTTTAACTTCACATCCATGCGAAACAAATGATTTAGCATCAAATACTTGGGATATAAGTGATATAGCTTCCAATGCAGACGAATCAAACTAGTTTGCTTCAAAATCCATGCAATACACATCATTTAGCTTTAAATCCATGCGAAGTAGAAGGCTTAGCTTCAAATCCATGCGAAACAAATGATTTAGGTTCAGATACTTGCGATATAAGTGATATAGCTTCAAATGCAGGAGAAACAAACGAGTTAGCATCAAATCCATGCAAAACACACGATTTAGCTTCAAATCAATGCGACGTTGAAGGTTTAGCTTCAAATCCAAGCGAAACACATGATTTAGCTTCAAATCAATGCGATGTAGAAGGTTTAGCTTCAAATCCATGCGAAACAAATGATTTACCTCCAAACACTTGGGATATAAGTGATATAGCTGCAAATGCAGACGAATCAAACGGAAAAGCTACAAATCCATGCGAAACACGTGATTTAGCTGCAAATCAATGCGATGTAGAAGGTTTAGCTTCAAATCCATGCGATGTAGAAGGTTTAGCTTCAAATCCATGCCAATCACATGATTTAGCTTCAAATCGATACGATGTAGAAGATTTAGCTTCAAATCCATGCGAAACAAATGATTTAGCTTCAAACACTTGCGAGAAAAGTGATATAGCATCAAATGCAGGCGAAACGAACGAGTTAGCTTCAAAATCCATGCGATACACATCATTTAGCTTTAAATCCATGCGAAATAGAAGGTTTAGCTTCAAATCCATGCGAAACAAATGATGTAGGTACAGATACTTGCGATATAAGTGATATAGCTTCAAATACAGGAGAAACAAACGAGTTAGCATCAAAGCCATACAAAAAATGTGATTTAGTATCAAATCAATGCGACGTAGACGGTTTAGCTTCAAATCCAAGCGAAAAACATGATTTAGCTTCAAATCGATACGATGTAGAAGATTTAGCTTCAAATCCAGGCGAAACAAATGATTTAGCTTCAAACACTTGTGTATAAGAGATATAGCATCAAATGCAGGCGAAACGAACGAGTTAGCTTCAAATCCATGCGAAACACATGATTTAGGTGCAAATCAATGCGATGTAGAAGGTTTAGCTTCAAATACATGCGAAACAAATTATTTAGCATCAAACACTTGGCATGTAAGTGATATTGCTTCAAATGCAGACGAATCAAACGAGTTAGCTTCAAAATCCATGCGATACACATCATTTATCTTTAAATCCATGCGAAATAGAAGACATAGCTTCAAATCCATGCGAAACAAATGATTTAGGTTCAGATACTTGCGATGTAACTGATATAGCTTCAAATGCAGGCGAAACTAACGAGTTACCTTCAAATCCATGCTACACAAATGATTTAGCTTTAAATACTTGCGATATAAATGATGTAGCTTCAAATGCAGGAGAAACAAACGAGTTAGCTCCATATCCATGCGAAACATATGATTTAGCTTCAAACAATTGCGATATAAGTGATATAGCTTAAAATGCAGACGAATCAAACGAGTTAGCTTCAAAATCCATGCGGTACGCATGATTTAGCTACAAATCAATGCGAAGTAGGAGGCTTATCTTCAAATCCATGCGAAACAAATGATTTAGGTTCAGATACTTGCAATATAAGTGATATAGCTTCAAATGCAGGAGAAACAAGCGAGTTAGCTCCATATCCATGCGAAACATATGATTTAGCTTGAAATTAATGGGATGTAGAAGGTTTAGCTTCAGATCCATGCGAAACAAAAGATTGAGCTACGAACACATGGGATATAGGTGCTATAGCTTCAAATCCATGCGAAACAAATGATTTAGCATCAGATACTTGCCATATAACTGATATAGCCTCAAATGCAGGGGAAACGAACGAGATAGCTTCAAATCCAAGCAAAACAGATGATTTAGCTTCAAATCAAAGAGATGTAGAAGGTATAGCTTCAAATCCAAGCGAAACGCATGATTTAGCTTCAAATCAATGCGATGTAGAAGGTTTAGCTTCAAATCCATGCGAAACAAATGATTTACCTTCAAACACTAGCGATATAAGTGATATAGCATCAAATGCAGGGGACACAAACGAGTTAGCATCAAATCCATGCAAAACACATGATTTAGCTGCAAATCAATGCGATGTAAAAGGTTTAGCTTCAAATCCAAGCGATACGCATGATTTAGCATCAGATACTTGCGATATAACTGAAATAACTTCAAATGCGAGCGAAACAATCGAGTTAGCATCAAATCCATGCAAAACACATGATTTAGCTTCAAATCAAAGCGATGTTGAAGGTGTAGCTTCAAATCCAAACGAAACACATGATTTAGCTACAAATCAATGCGATGTAGAAGGTTTAGCTTCAAATCCATGCGAAACAAATGATTTAGCTGCAAATCAATGCGACGTACAAGATTTAGCTTCAAATCCATGCGAAACAAATGATTTAGCATCAGATACTTGCGAAATAAGTGATACAGCTGCAAATTCAAGAGAAACAAACGAGGTAGCTTCAAATCCATGAGAAACACATGACTTGGCTCTAAATCAATGCGATGTAGAAGGTTTACCTTCAAATCCATGCGAAACAAATGATTTAACATCAGATACTTGCGATATAACTGAAATAGCTTCAAATGCAGGGGAATTAAACGAGTTAGCATCAAATCCCTACAAAGCACAGGATTTAGTTTCAAATCAAAGCGATGTAGAAGGTATAGCTTCAAATCCAAGCGAAACACATGATTAAGCTTCAAATCAATGCGATGTAGAAGGTTTAGCTTCAAATCCATGCGAGACAAATGATTTAGCTTCAAACACTTGGGATATATGTGATATAGCTGCAATTGCAGACGAATCAAACGGGGTAGGTTCAAAATCCATGCGATACATATCATTTAGCTTCCAATCGATACGAAGTAGAAGGCTTAGCTTCAAATCCATGCGATACACATCATTTAGCTTTAAATCCATGCGAAATAGAAGGCTTAGCTTCAAATCCATGCGAAACAAATGATGTAGGTACAGATACTTGCGATATAAGTGATATAGCTTCAAATACAGGAGAAACAAACGAGTTAGCATCAAAGCCATACAAAAAATGTGATTTAGTTTCAAATCAATGCGACGTAGACGGTTTAGCTTCAAATCCAAGCGAAAAACATGATTTAGCTTCAAATCGATACGATGTAGAAGATTTAGCTTCAAATCCAGGCGAAACAAATGATTTAGCTTCAAACACTTGTGTATAAGTGATATAGCATCAAATGCAGGCGAAACGAACGAGTTAGCTTCAAATCCATGCGAAACACATGATTTAGGTGCAAATCAATGCGATGTAGAAGGTTTAGCTTCAAATACATGCGAAACAAATTATTTAGCATCAAACACTTGGCATGTAAGTGATATTGCTTCAAATGCAGACGAATCAAACGAGTTAGCTTCAAAATCCATGCGATACACATCATTTATCTTTAAATCCATGCGAAATAGAAGACATAGCTTCAAATCCATGCGAAACAAATGATTTAGGTTCAGATACTTGCGATGTAACTGATATAGCTTCAAATGCAGGCGAAACTAACGAGTTACCTTCAAATCCATGCTACACAAATGATTTAGCTTTAAATACTTGCGATATAAATGATGTAGCTTCAAATGCAGGAGAAACAAACGAGTTAGCTCCATATCCATGCGAAACATATGATTCAGCTTCAAACAATTGCGATATAAGTGATATAGCTTAAAATGCAGACGAATCAAACGAGTTAGCTTCAAAATCCATGCGGTACGCATGATTTAGCTACAAATCAATGCGAAGTAGGAGGCTTATCTTCAAATCCATGCGAAACAAATGATTTAGGTTCAGATACTTGCAATATAAGTGATATAGCTTCAAATGCAGGAGAAACAAGCGAGTTAGCTCCATATCCATGCGAAACATATGATTTAGCTTCAAATTAATGGGATGTAGAAGGTTTAGCTTCAGATCCATGCGAAACAAAAGATTGAGCTACGAACACATGGGATATATGTGCTATAGCTTCAAATCCATGCGAAACAAATGATTTAGCATCAGATACTTGCCATATAACTGATATAGCCTCAAATGCAGGGGAAACGAACGAGATAGCTTCAAATCCATGCAAAACAGATGATTTAGCTTCAAATCAAAGAGATGTAGAAGGTATAGCTTCAAATCCAAGCGAAACGCATGATTTAGCTTCAAATCAATGCGATGTAGAAGGTTTAGCTTCAAATCCATGCGAAACAATTGATTTAGCTGCAAATCAATGCGACGTACAAGATTTAGCTTCAAATCCATGCGAAACAAATGATTTAGCATCAGATACTTGCGAAATAAGTGATACAGCTGCAAATGCAAGAGAAACAAACGAGGTAGCTTCAAATCCATGAGAAACAAATGACTTGGCTCTAAATCAATGCGATGTAGAAGGTTACCTTCAAATCCATGCGAAACAAATGATTTAACATCAGATACTTGCGATATAACTGAAATAGCTTCAAATGCAGGGGAATTAAACGAGTTAGCATCAAATCCATACAAAGCACAGGATTTAGTTTCAAATCAAAGCGATGTAGAAGGTATAGCTTCAAATCCAAGCGAAACACATGATTAAGCTTCAAATCAATGCGATGTAGAAGGTTTAGCTTCAAATCCATGCGAAACAAATGATTTAGCTTCAAACACTTGGGATATATGTGATATAGCTGCAATTGCAGACGAATCAAACGGGGTAGGTTCAAAATCCATGCGATACATATCATTTAGCTTCCAATCGATACGAAGTAGAAGGCTTAGCTTCAAATCCATGCGATACACATCATTTAGCTTTAAATCCATGCGAAATAGAAGGCTTAGCTTCAAATCCATGCGAAACAAATGATGTAGGTACAGATACTTGCGATATAAGTGATATAGCTTCAAATACAGGAGAAACAAACGAGTTAGCATCAAAGCCATACAAAAAATGTGATTTAGTTTCAAATCAATGCGACGTAGACGGTTCAGCTTCAAATCCAAGCGAAAAACATGATTTAGCTTCAAATCGATACGATGTAGAAGATTTAGCTTCAAATCCAGGCGAAACAAATGATTTAGCTTCAAACACTTGTGTATAAGTGATATAGCATCAAATGCAGGCGAAACGAACGAGTTAGCTTCAAATCCATGCGAAACACATGATTTAGGTGCAAATCAATGCGATGTAGAAGGTTTAGCTTCAAATACATGCGAAACAAATTATTTAGCATCAAACACTTGGCATGTAAGTGATATTGCTTCAAATGCAGACGAATCAAACGAGTTAGCTTCAAAATCCATGCGATACACATCATTTATCTTTAAATCCATGCGAAATAGAAGACATAGCTTCAAATCCATGCGAAACAAATGATTTAGGTTCAGATACTTGCGATGTAACTGATATAGCTTCAAATGCAGGCGAAACTAACGAGTTACCTTCAAATCCATGCTACACAAATGATTTAGCTTTAAATACTTGCGATATAAATGATGTAGCTTCAAATGCAGGAGAAACAAACGAGTTAGCTCCATATCCATGCGAAACATATGATTTAGCTTCAAACAATTGCGGTATAAGTGATATAGCTTAAAATGCAGACGAATCAAACGAGTTAGCTTCAAAATCATGCGGTACGCATGATTTAGCTACAAATCAATGCGAAGTAGGTGGCTTATCTTCAAATCCATGCGAAACAAATGATTTAGGTTCAGATACTTGCAATATAAGTGATATAGCTTCAAATGCAGGAGAAACAAGCGAGTTAGCTCCATATCCATGCGAAACATATGATTTAGCTTCAAATTAATGGGATGTAGAAGGTTTAGCTTCAGATCCATGCGAAACAAAAGATTGAGCTACGAACACATGGGATATAGGTGCTATAGCTTCAAATCCATGCGAAACAAATGATTTAGCATCAGATACTTGCCATATAACTGATATAGCCTCAAATGCAGGGGAAACGAACGAGATAGCTTCAAATCCATGCAAAACAGATGATTTAGCTTCAAATCAAAGAGATGTAGAAGGTATAGCTTCAAATCCAAGCGAAACGCATGATTTAGCTTCAAATCAATGCGATGTAGAAGGTTTAGCTTCAAATCCATGCGAAACAATTGATTTAGCTGCAAATCAATGCGACGTACAAGATTTAGCTTCAAATCCATGCGAAACAAATGATTAGCATCAGATACTTGCGAAGTAAGTGATACAGCTGCAAATGCAAGAGAAACAAACGAGGTAGCTTCAAATCCATGAGAAACACATGACTTGGCTCTAAATCAATGCGATGTAGAAGGTTTACCTTCAAATCCATGCGAAACAAATGATTTAACATCAGATACTTGCGATATAACTGAAATAGCTTCAAATGCAGGGGAATTAAACGAGTTAGCATCAAATCCATACAAAGCACAGGATTTAGTTTCAAATCAAAGCGATGTAGAAGGTATAGCTTCAAATCCAAGCGAAACACTTGATTTAGCTTCAAATCAATGCGATGTAGAAGGTTTAGCTTCAAATCCATGCGAAACAAATGATTTAGCTTCAAACACTTGGGATATATGTGATATAGCTGCAATTGCAGACGAATCAAACGGGGTAGGTTCAAAATCCATGCGATACATATCATTTAGCTTCCAATCGATACGAAGTAGGAGGCTTAGCTTCAAATCCATGCGAAACAAATGATTTAGGTTCAGATACTTGCGATATATTGATATAGCTTGAAATGCGGGCGAATCAAACGAGTTAGCTTCAAATCCAAGCGATATACTTGATTTAGCTTCAATTCAATGCGATGTAGAAGGTTTAGCTTCAAATCCATGCGAAACAAATGATTTAGCATCAGTGTTAATCACGCACCGACACTGCGACCGTTGTTCGGTCTACGGGGGTTGTAAATTCCCGATTCTAATTTGACAATGTGGTTCGCGATGCTCTTTGCCCACTTAAAGTAACAGAGCTGGTAATGAAGGGTATTCACTGTTGCACTTTTTAACAGAAATAACGATTTTAATTTAGAAGACTAGACATAGTGCATGGAGTGTTTTCGGTCTGTGTAGTGTCGAATGATTTTTGAAGACTATGTTTTTCTGCGTTTTACTGTACGCGCCCCGGCTGGTCGCGTTATTTTATATCGGTCACCCCCGTTTGAGATCCTGAAGGAACCTCCACCTCCACGCCGGGACGCACTGATTGGTTTTTCTCGAAGATTGCGATTTTACAATCAGTGTCCTCTAAGCTTTTCGTCACCATCCTCTCGTATCGTCCTACACGAGCCTTGTCTAGGAGAGGGGGGTGTTGCGTAGTTGCGTGGTCGGGAGGTCCCCTGGGGCCTGAGATATCGTCCCCGTGACGGTTGGGACTGAACTTTCTCAAGACCCGTTATATTCTCAAATTTACGACGGTGTTGTTTTTTGGGCCTTTCGTGCCTACGACGCGTCGCGGTCATTAAAGAGACGGAAGACCCTGCTCCGATGTTCTGCAGATGGAAAAAAGGTTTCCGTCTCTTTATGATCCTCGCTGGTCCACGCCATAAACTTTCGCGAAAGCGGCCTACGGGAGGTCCTACAGAAAGGAACAATCAGATACAGGCGTTATAAGTGATATAGCTTCAAATGCAGGAGAAACAAACGAGTTAGCTTCAAATCAATGCGATGTAGAAGGTTTAGCTTCAAATCCATGCGAGGCAAATGATTTAGCATCAGATACTTGCGATATAACCGAAATAGCTTCAAATGCAGGGGAAACAAACCAGTTAGCATCAATTCCATGCAAAACACATGATTTAGCTTCAAATCAAAGCGATGTAGAAGGTATATCTTCAAATCCAAACCAAACACATGATTTAGCTTCAAATCAATGCGATGTAGAAGTTATAGATTCAAATCCAAGCGCAACACATCATTTAGCTTCAAATCAATGCGATGTAGAAGGATTAGCCTCAAATCCATGCGAAACAAATGATTTACCTACAAACACTTGGGATATAAGTGATATAGCAGGAAATGCAGACGAATCAAACGGGGAAGCTTCAAAATCCATGCGATACATATCATTTAACTTCAAATCGATACGAAGTAGAAGGCTTAGCTTCAAATCCATGCGAAACAAATGATTTAGGTTCAGATACTTGCGATACGTTGATATTGCTTCAAATGCAGGCGAAACTAACGAGTTAGCTTCAAATCCATGCGAAACACATGATTTAGCTGCAAATCAATGCATTGCAGAAGGTTTAACTTCAAATCCATGCGAAACAAATGATTTAGCTTCAGATACTAGCGATATAAGTGATATAGCTTCAAATGCAGACGAAACTAACGAGTTGGCTTCAAATCCATGCGAAACACATGATTTAGCTTCAAATCAATGCGGTGTAGCATGATTAGCTTCAAATCCATCGAAACAAATGATTTAGCTTTAGATACTTGCGATATAAGTGATATAGTTTCAAATGCTGGGGAAACAAACGAGTTAACATCAAATCCAAGCGAAACACATGATTTAGCAGCAAATCAATGCGATGTAGAAGGTTTAGCTTCAAATCCATGCGAAACCAATAATTTAGCTTCAGATACTTGAGATATAAGTGCTATAGCTTCAAGTGCAGGGAAACAAACGAGTTAGCTTCAAACACTTGCGATATAAGTGATATAGCTTCAAATGCAGACGAATCAAACCAGTTAGCTTTAAAATCCATGCGATACACACGATTTAGCTCCAAATCAATGCGAAGTAGAAGGATTAGCTTCAAATCCAAGCGAAGCAAATGATTGAGCTTCAAACACTTGGGATATATGTGATATAGCGTCAAATGCAGGCGAAACAAACGAGTTAGCTTCAAATCCAAACGAATCACATGATTTAGCTGCAAATCAATGCGATGTGGAAGGTTTAGCTTCAAATCCATGCGAAGCAAATGATTGAGTTTCAAAAACTTGGGATATAGGTGATATAGCTTCAACAGCATGCGAAACAAACGAGATAGCTTCAAATCCATGCGAAACACATAATTTAGCTTCAAATCAATTCGAAGTAGAAGGATTAACTTCAAATCCATCCGATACAGTTGATATAGCATCAGATACATGCGGTATAAGTGATATAGCATCAAATGCAGGCGAAACGACCGAGTTAGCATCAATTCCATGCAAAACACATGATTTAGCCTCAAATCAAAGCGATGTGGAAGGTATATCTTCAAATCCAAACGAAACACATGATTTAGCTTCAAATCAATGCGATGTAGAAGTTATAGATTCAAATCCAAGCGCAATACATGATTTAGCTTCAAATCAATGCGATGTAGAAGGTTTAGCTTCAAATCCATGCGAGACAAATGATTTAGCATCAGATACTTGCGATATAACCGAAATAGCTTCAAATGCAGGGGAAACAAACGAGTTAGCATCAATTCCATGCAAAACACATGATTTAGCCTCAAATCAAAGCGATGTGGAAGGTATATCTTCAAATCCAAACGAAACACATGATTTAGCTTCAAATCAATGCGATGTAGAAGTTATAGATTCAAATCCAAGCGCAACACATGATTTAGCTTCAAATCAATGCGATGTAGAAGGATTAGCCTCAAATCCATGCGAAACAAATGATTTAGCATCAGATACTGGCGATATAACTGATATAGCTTCAAATGCATGCGAAACGACCGAGTTAGCTTCAAATCCATGCGAAACAGATAATTTAGCTGCAAATCAATGCGATGTAGAGGGTTTAGCTTCAAATCCATGCGAAACAAATGATTTAGCATCAGATACTTGCGATATAACTGATATAATTTCAAATGCAGGGGGAACAAACGAGTTAGCATCAAATCCATGCAAATCACATGATTTAGCTGCAAATCAATGCGATGTAGATGGTTTAGCTTCAAATCCATGCGAAACAAATGATTTAGCATCAGATACTTGCGATATAACTGATATAGCTTCAAATGCAGTGGAAACAAACGAATAAGCATCAAATCCATGCAAAATACATGATTTAGCTTCAAATCAATGCGATGTAGAAGGTATAGTTTCAAATCCAAGCGAAACATATGATTTAGCTTCAAATCAATGCGATGTAGAAGGTTTAGCTTCAAATCCATACGAAACAAATGATTTAGCATCAGATACTTGCGATATAACTGATATAGCTTCAAATGTTGGGGAAGCGAACGACTTAGAATCAAATCCATGCAAAACACATGATTTAGCTTCAAATCAATGCGATGTAGAACGTTTAGCTTCAAATCCAAGCGAAACACATGATTTTGCATCAAATCAATGCGATGTAGTAGGTTTAGTTACAAATCCATGCGAAACAAATGATTTAGCATCAAATACTTGGGATATAAGTGATATACCTTCCAATGCAGACGATTCAAACTAGTTAGCTTCAAAATCCATGCCATACACATCATTTTGCTTTAAATCCATGCGAAGAAGATGGCATAGCTTCAAATCCATGCGAAACAAATGATTTAGGTTCAGATACTTGCGATATAAGTGATATAGCTTCAAATGCAGGAGAAACAAACGAGTTAGCATCAAATCCATGCAAAACATACGATTTAGCTTCAAACCAATGCGATGTAGAAGGTTTAGCTTCAAATCCAAGCGAAACACATGATTTAGCTTCAAATCAATGCGATGTAGAAGGTTTAGCTTCAAATCCATGCGAAACAAATGATTTACCTCCAAACACTTGGGATATAAGCGGTATAGCTGCAAATGCAGACGAATCAAACGGGATAGCTACAAATATATGCGAAACACGTGATTTAGCTGCAAATCAATGCGATGTAGAAGGTTTAGCTTCAAATCCATGCGAAACAAATGATTTAGGATCAGATACTTGCAATATAAGTGATATAGCTTCAAACGCAGGAGAAAAAAACGAGTTCGCATCAAATCCATGCAAAACACATGATTTAGCTTCAAATCATTGCGATGTAGAAGGTTTAGCTTCAAATCCATGCGAAACAAATGATTTAGCTTCAAATCAATGCGATGTAGAAGGTTTAGCTTCAAATTCATGCGAAACAAGTGATTTAGCTTCAAACACTTGGGATATATGTGATATAGCTTCAAATGCAGAAAAATCAAACGAGTTAGCTTCAAAATCCATGCGATACACATGATTTAGCTTCAAATTAATGGGAAGTAGAAGGCTTAGCTTCAAATCCAAGCGAAACATATGATTTAGCTACAGATACAAACGAGTTAGCTTCAAATCTATTCGAAACACATGATTTAGCTTCAAACACTAGCGATATAAGTGATATAGCATCAAATGCAGACGAAACGAACGAGTTAGCTTCAAATCCATGCTAAACACTTGATTTAGATGCAAATCAATGCGATGTAGATAGTTTAACTTCACATCCATGCGAAACAAATGATTTAGCATCAAATACTTGGGATATAAGTGATATAGCTTCCAATGCAGACGAATCAAACTAGTTAGCTTCAAAATCCATGCAATACACATCATTTAGCTTTAAATCCATGCGAAGTAGAAGGCTTAGCTTCAAATCCATGCGAAACAAATGATTTAGGTTCAGATACTTGCGATATAAGTGATATAGCTTCAAATGCAGGAGAAACAAACGAGTTAGCATCAAATCCATGCAAAACACACGATTTAGCTTCAAATCAATGCGACGTAGAAGGTTTAGCTTCAAATCCATGCGATGTAGAAGGTTTAGCTTCAAATCCATGCGAAACAAATGATTTAGCATCAGATACTTGCGATATAACAGAAATAGATTCAAATGCAGGGGAAACAAACGAGTTAGCATCAATTCCATGCGATACACATGATTTAGCTGCAAATCAATACGATGTAGAAGGTTTAGCTTCAAATCCAAACAAAACACATGATTTAGCTTCAAATCAATGCGATGTAGAAGGTATAGGTTCAAATCCAAGCGCAACATATGATTTAGCTTCAAATCAATGCGATGTAGAAGGTTAAACTTCAAATCTATACGAAACAAATGATTTAGCTTCAGATACTTGTGATATAAGTGATATAACATCAAATGCATGCGAAACGACCGAGTTAGCTTCAAATCCATGCGAAACAGATGATTTAGCTGCAAATCAATGCGATGTAGAGGGTTTAGCTTCAAATCCATGCGAAACAAATGATTTAGCTTTAAATCCATGCGAAGTAGATGGCTTAGCTTCAAATCCATGCGAAACGAATGATTTAGCATCAGATACTTGCGATATAACTGATATAATTTCAAATGCAGGGGAACAAACGAGTTAGCATCAAATCCATGCAAAACACATGATTTAGCTTCAAATCAATGCGATGTAGAAGGTTTAGCTTCAAATCCATGCGAAACAAATGATTTAGCATCAGATACTGGCGATATAACTGATATAGCTTCAAATGCAGGGGAAACAAGCGAATGAGCATCAAATCCATGCAAAATACATGATTTAGCATCAAATCAAAGCGATGTAGAAGGTATAGTTTCAAATCCAAGCGAAACATATGATTTAGCTTCAAATCAATGCGATGTAGAAGGTTTAGCTTCAAATCCATGCGCAACAAATGATTTAACATCCGATACTGGCGATATAACTGATATAGCTTCAAATGCAGGGGAAACAAACGAGTTAGCATCAAATCCATGCGAAATACATGATTTAGCTGCAAATCAGTGCGATGTAGATGGTTTAGCTTCAAATCCATGGGAAACAAATGATTTAGCTTCAGATACTTGCGATACATTAATATTGCTTCAAATGCAGGCGAAACTAACGAGTTAGCTTCAAATCAATGCGAAATACATGATTTAGCTTCAAATCAATGCGATGTAGAAGGTTAAACTTCAAATCTATACGAAACAAATGATTTAGCTTCAGATACTTGCGATATAAGTGATATAGCATCAAATGCAGGCGAAACCACCGAGTTATCTTCAAATCCATGCGAAACACATGATTTAGCTGCAAATCAATGCGATGTAGATAGTTTAACTTCACATCCATGCGAAACAAATGATTTAGCATCAAATACTTGGGATATAAGTGATATAGCTTCCAATGCAGACGAATCAAACTAGTTAGCTTCAAAATCCATGCAATACACATCATTTAGCTTTAAATCCATGCGAAGTAGAAGGCTTAGCTTCAAATCCATGCGAAACAAATGATTTAGGTTCAGATACTTGCGATATAAGTGATATAGCTTCAAATGCAGGAGAAACAAACGAGTTAGCATCAAATCCATGCAAAACACACGATTTAGCTTCAAATCAATGCGACGTAGAAGGTTTAGCTTCAAATCCATGCGATGTAGAAGGTTTAGCTTCAAATCCATGCGAAACAAATGATTTAGCATCAGATACTTGCGATATAACAGAAATAGATTCAAATGCAGGGGAAACAAACGAGTTAGCATCAATTCCATGCGATACACATGATTTAGCTGCAAATCAATACGATGTAGAAGGTTTAGCTTCAAATCCAAACAAAACACATGATTTAGCTTCAAATCAATGCGATGTAGAAGGTATAGGTTCAAATCCAAGCGCAACACATGATTTAGCTTCAAATCAATGCGATGTAGAAGGTTAAACTTCAAATCTATACGAAACAAATGATTTAGCTTCAGATACTTGTGATATAAGTGATATAACATCAAATGCATGCGAAACGACCGAGTTAGCTTCAAATCCATGCGAAACAGATGATTTAGCTGCAAATCAATGCGATGTAGAGGGTTTAGCTTCAAATCCATGCGAAACAAATGATTTAGCTTTAAATCCATGCGAAGTAGATGGCTTAGCTTCAAATCCATGCGAAACGAATGATTTAGCATCAGATACTTGCGATATAACTGATATAATTTCAAATGCAGGGGGAACAAACGAGTTAGCATCAAATCCATGCAAAACACATGATTTAGCTTCAAATCAATGCGATGTAGAAGGTTTAGCTTCAAATCCATGCGAAACAAATGATTTAGCATCAGATACTGGCGATATAACTGATATAGCTTCAAATGCAGGGGAAACAAGCGAATGAGCATCAAATCCATGCAAAATACATGATTTAGCATCAAATCAAAGCGATGTAGAAGGTATAGTTTCAAATCCAAGCGAAACATATGATTTAGCTTCAAATCAATGCGATGTAGAAGGTTTAGCTTCAAATCCATGCGCAACAAATGATTTAACATCCGATACTGGCGATATAACTGATATAGCTTCAAATGCAGGGGAAACAAACGAGTTAGCATCAAATCCATGCGAAATACATGATTTAGCTGCAAATCAGTGCGATGTAGATGGTTTAGCTTCAAATCCATGGGAAACAAATGATTTAGCTTCAGATACTTGCGATACATTAATATTGCTTCAAATGCAGGCGAAACTAACGAGTTAGCTTCAAATCAATGCGAAATACATGATTTAGCTTCAAATCAATGCGATGTAGAAGGTTAAACTTCAAATCTATACGAAACAAATGATTTAGCTTCAGATACTTGCGATATAAGTGATATAGCATCAAATGCAGGCGAAACCACCGAGTTATCTTCAAATCCATGCGAAACACACGATTTAGCTGCAAATCAATGCGATGTAGAAGGTATAGCTTCAAATCCAAGCGAAACACATGATTTAGCTGCAAATCAATGCGATGTAGATGGTATAGCTTCAAATCCATGCGAAACACATAATTTAGCTGCAAATCAATGCGATGTAGATGGTTTAGCTTCAAATCCATGCGAAACAAATGATTTAGCATCAGATACTTGCGATATAACAGAAATAGCTTCAAATGCAGGGGAAACAAACGAGTTAGCATCAATTCCATGCAAAACACATGATTTAGCTTCAAATCAAAGCGATGTACAAGGTATATCTTCAAATCCAAACGAAACACAGGATTTAGCTTCAAATCAATGCGATGTAGAAGGTATAGATTCAAATCCAAGCGCAATACATGATTTAGCTTCAAATAAATGCGATGTAGAAGGTTTAGCTTCAAATCCATGCGAGACAAATGATTTAGCATCAGATACTTGCGATATAACCGAAATAGCTTCAAATGCAGGGGAAACAAACGAGTTAGCATCAATTCCATGCAAAACACATGATTTAGCCTCAAATCAAAGCGATGTGGAAGGTATATCTTCAAATCCAAACGAAACACATGATTTAGCTTCAAATCAATGCGATGTAGAAGTTATAGATTCAAATCCAAGCGCAATACATGATTTAGCTTCAAATCAATGCGATGTAGAAGGTTTAGCCTCAAATCCATGCGAAACAAATGATTTAGCATCAGATACTGGCGATATAACTGATATAGCTTCAAATGCATGCGAAACGACCGAGTTAGCTTCAAATCCATGCGAAACAGATAATTTAGCTGCAAATCAATGCGATGTAGAGGGTTTAGCTTCAAATCCATGCGAAACAAATGATTTAGCATCAGATACTTGCGATATAACTGATATAATTTCAAATGCAGGGGGAACAAACGAGTTAGCATCAAATCCATGCAAATCACATGATTTAGCTGCAAATCAATGCGATGTAGATGGTTTAGCTTCAAATCCGTGCGAAACAAATGATTTAGCATCAGATACTTGCGATATAACTGATATAGCTTCAAATGCAGTGGAAACAAACGAATAAGCATCAAATCCATGCAAAATACATGATTTAGCTTCAAATCAATGCGATGTAGAAGGTATAGTTTCAAATCCAAGCGAAACATATGATTTAGCTTCAAATCAATGCGATGTAGAAGGTTTAGCTTCAAATCCATGCGAAACAAATGATTTAGCATCAGATACTTGCGATATAACTGATATAGCTTCAAATGTTGGGGAAGCAAACGACTTAGAATCAAATCCATGCAAAACACATAATTTAGCTTCAAATCAATGCGATGTAGAACGTTTAGCTTCAAATCCAAGCGAAACACATGATTTTGCATCAAATCAATGCGATGTAGTAGGTTTAGTTACAAATCCATGCGAAACAAATGATTTAGCATCAAATACTTGGGATATAAGTGATATACCTTCCAATGCAGACGATTCAAACTAGTTAGCTTCAAAATCCATGCAATACACATCATTATGCTTTAAATCCATGCGAAGAAGATGGCATAGCTTCAAATCCATGCGAAACAAATGATTTAGGTTCAGATACTTGCGATATAAGTGATATAGCTTCAAATGCAGGAGAAACAAACGAGTTAGCATCAAATCCATGCAAAACATACGATTTAGCTTCAAACCAATGCGATGTAGAAGGTTTAGCTTCAAATCCAAGCGAAACACATGATTTAGCTTCAAATCAATGCGATGTAGAAGGTTTAGCTTCAAATCCATGCGAAACAAATGATTTACCTCCAAACACTTGGGATATAAGCGGTATAGCTGCAAATGCAGACGAATCAAACGGGATAGCTACAAATCCATGCGAAACACGTGATTTAGCTGCAAATCAATGCGATGTAGAAGGTTTAGCTTCAAATCCATGCGAAACAAATGATTTAGGATCAGATACTTGCAATATAAGTGATATAGCTTCAAACGCAGGAGAAAAAAACGAGTTCGCATCAAATCCATGCAAAACACATGATTTAGCTTCAAATCATTGCGATGTAGAAGGTTTAGCTTCAAATCCATGCGAAACAAATGATTTAGCTTCAAATCAATGCGATGTAGAAGGTTTAGCTTCAAATTCATGCGAAACAAGTGATTTAGCTTCAAACACTTGGGATATAAGTGATATAGCTTCAAATGCAGACGAATCAAACGAGTTAGCTTCAAAATCCATGCGATACACATGATTTAGCTTCAAATTAATGGGAAGTAGAAGGCTTAGCTTCAAATCCAAGCGAAACATATGATTTAGCTTCAGATACAAACGAGTTAGCTTCAAATCCATTCGAAACACATGATTTAGCTTCAAACACTAGCGATATAAGTGATATAGCATCAAATGCAGACGAAACGAACGAGTTAGCTTCAAATCCATGCTAAACACTTGATTTAGCTGCAAATCAATGCGATGTAGATAGTTTAACTTCACATCCATGCGAAACAAATGATTTAGCATCAAATACTTGGGATATAAGTGATATAGCTTCCAATGCAGACGAATCAAACTAGTTAGCTTCAAAATCCATGCAATACACATCATTTAGCTTTAAATCCATGCGAAGTAGAAGGCTTGGCTTCAAATCCATGCGAAACAAATGATTTAGGTTCAGATACTTGCGATATAAGTGATATAGCTTCAAATGCAGGAGAAACAAACGAGTTAGCATCAAATCCATGCAAAACACACGATTTAGCTTCAAATCAATGCGACGTAGAAGGTTTAGCTTCAAATCCAAGCGAAACACATGATTTAGCTTCAAATCAATGCGATGTAGAAGGTTTAGCTTCAAATCCATGCGAAACAAATGATTTACCTCCAAACACTTGGGATATAAGTGATATAGCTGCAAATGCAGACGAATCAAACGGAAAAAGCTACAAATCCATGCGAAACACGTGATTTAGCTGCAAATCAATGCGATGTAGAAGGTTTAGCTTCAAATCCATGCGAAACAAATGACTTAGGTTCAGATACTGGCAATATAAGTGATATAGCTTCAAACGCAGGAGAAAAAAAACGAGTTCGCATCAAATCCATGCAAAACACATGATTTAGCTTCAAATCATTGCGATGTAGAAGGTTTAGCTTCAAATCCATGCGATGTAGAAGGTTTAGCTTCAAATCCATGCCAATCACATGATTTAGCTTCAAATCGATACGATGTAGAAGGTTTAGTTCAAATCCAAGCGAAACGCATGATTTAGCATCAGATACTTGCGATATAACTGAAATAACTTCAAATGCGAGGGAAACAATCGAGTTAGCATCAAATCCATGCAAAACACATGATTTAGTATCAAATCAATGCGACGTAGACGGTTTAGCTTCAAATCCCAAGAGAAAAACATGATTTAGCTTCAAATCGATACGATGTAGAAGATTTAGCTTCAAATCCAGGCGAAACAAATGATTTAGCTTCAAACACTTGTGTATAAGTGATATAGCATCAAATGCAGGCGAAACGAACGAGTTAGCTCAAATCCATGCGAAACACATGATTTAGGTGCAAATCAATGCGATGTAGAAGGTTTAGCTTCAAATACATGCGAAACAAATTATTTAGCATCAACACTTGGCATGTAAGTGATATTGCTTCAAATGCAGACGAATCAAACGAGTTAGCTTCAAAATCCATGCGATACACATCATTTATCTTAAATCCATGCGAAATAGAAGACATAGCTTCAAATCCATGCGAAACAAATGATTTAGGTTCAGATACTTGCGATGTAACTGATATAGCTTCAAATGCAGGCGAAACTAACGAGTTACCTTCAAATCCATGCTACACAAATGATTTAGCTTTAAATACTTGGCGATATAAATGATGTAGCTTCAAATGCAGGAGAAACAAACGAGTTAGCTCCATATCCATGCGAAACATATGATTTAGCTTCAAACAATTGCGATATAAGTGATATAGCTTAAAAATGCAGACGAATCAAACGAGTTAGCTTCAAAATCCATGCGGTACGCATGATTTAGCTACAAATCAATGCGAAGTAGGAGGCTTATCTTCAAATCCATGCGAAACAAATGATTTAGGTTCAGATACTTGCAATATAAGTGATATAGCTTCAAATGCAGGAGAAACAAGCGAGTTAGCTCCATATCCATGCGAAACATATGATTTAGCTTGAAATTAATGGGATGTAGAAGGTTTAGCTTCAGATCCATGCGAAACAAAAGATTGTGCTACGAACACATGGGATATAGGTGCTATAGCTTCAAATCCATGCGAAACAAATGATTTAGCATCAGATACTTGCCATATAACTGATATAGCCTCAAATGCAGGGGAAACGAACGAGATAGCTTCAAATCCATGCAAAACAGATGACTTAGCTTCAAATCAAAGAGATGTAGAAGGTATAGCTTCAAATCCAAGCGAAACGCATGATTTAGCTTCAAATCAATGCGATGTAGAAGGTTTAGCTTCAAATCCATGCGAAACAAATGATTTAGCTTCAAATCAATGCGATGTAGAAGGTTTAGCTTCAAATTCATGCGAAACAAGTGATTTAGCTTCAAACACTTGGGATATAAGTGATATAGCTTCAAATGCAGACGAATCAAAACGAGTTAGCTTCAAAATCCATGCGATACACATGATTTAGCTTCAAATTAATGGGAAGTAGAAGGCTTAGCTTCAAATCCAAGCGAAACATATGATTTAGCTTCAGATACAAACGAGTTAGCTTCAAATCCATTCGAAACACATGATTTAGCTTCAAACACTAGCGATATAAGTGATATAGCATCAAATGCAGACGAAACGAACGAGTTAGCTTCAAATCCATGCTAAACACTTGATTTAGCTGCAAATCAATGCGATGTAGATAGTTTAACTTCACATCCATGCGAAACAAATGATTTAGCATCAAATACTTGGGATATAAGTGATATAGCTTCCAATGCAGACGAATCAAACTAGTTAGCTTCAAAATCCATGCAATACACATCATTTAGCTTTAAATCCATGCGAAGTAGAAGGCTTAGCTTCAAATCCATGCGAAACAAATGATTTAGGTTCAGATACTTGCGATATAAGTGATATAGCTTCAAATGCAGGAGAAACAAACGAGTTAGCATCAAATCCATGCAAAACACACGATTTAGCTTCAAATCAATGCGACGTAGAAGATTTAGCTTCAAATCCAAGCGAAACACATGATTTAGCTTCAAATCAATGCGATGTAGAAGGTTTAGCTTCAAATCCATGCGAAACAAATGATTTACCTCCAAACACTTGGATATAAGTGATATAGCTGCAAATGCAGACGAATCAAACGGAAAAGCTACAAATCCATGCGAAACACGTGATTTAGCTGCAAATCAATGCGATGTAGAAGGTTTAGCTTCAAATCCATGCGAAACAAATGACTTAGGTTCAGATACTGGCAAATATAAGTGATATAGCTTCAAACGCAGGAGAAAAAAACGAGTTCGCATCAAATCCATGCAAAACACATGATTTAGCTTCAAATCATTGCGATGTAGAAGGTTTAGCTTCAAATCCATGCGATGTAGAAGGTTTAGCTTCAAATCCATGCCAATCACATGATTTAGCTTCAAATCGATACGATGTAGAAGGTTTAGCTTCAAATCCAAGCGAAACGCATGATTTAGCATCAGATACTTGCGATATAACTGAAATAACTTCAAATGCGAGGGAAACAATCGAGTTAGCATCAAATCCATGCAAAACACATGATTTAGTATCAAATCAATGCGACGTAGACGGTTTAGCTTCAAATCCAAGAGAAAAAACATGATTTAGCTTCAAATCGATACGATGTAGAAGATTTAGCTTCAAATCCAGGCGAAACAAATGATTTAGCTTCAAACACTTGTGTATAAGTGATATAGCATCAAATGCAGGCGAAACGAACGAGTTAGCTCAAATCCATGCGAAACACATGATTTAGGTGCAAATCAATGCGATGTAGAAGGTTTAGCTTCAAATACATGCGAAACAAATTATTTAGCATCAAACACTTGGCATGTAAGTGATATTGCTTCAAATGCAGACGAATCAAACGAGTTAGCTTCAAAATCCATGCGATACACATCATTTATCTTTAAATCCATGCGAAATAGAAGACATAGCTTCAAATCCATGCGAAACAAATGATTTAGGTTCAGATACTTGCGATGTAACTGATATAGCTTCAAATGCAGCGAAACTAACGAGTTACCTTCAAATCCATGCTACACAAATGATTTAGCTTTAAATACTTGCGATATAAATGATGTAGCTTCAAATGCAGGAGAAACAAACGAGTTAGCTCCATATCCATGCGAAACATATGATTTAGCTTCAAACAATTGCGATATAAGTGATATAGCTTAAAATGCAGACGAATCAAACGAGTTAGCTTCAAAAATCCATGCGGTACGCATGATTTAGCTACAAATCAATGCGAAGTAGGAGGCTTATCTTCAAATCCATGCGAAACAAATGATTTAGGTTCAGATACTTGCAATATAAGTGATATAGCTTCAAATGCAGGAGAAACAAGCGAGTTAGCTCCATATCCATGCGAAACATATGATTTAGCTTGAAATTAATGGGATGTAGAAGGTTTAGCTTCAGATCCATGCGAAACAAAAGATTGTGCTACGAACACATGGGATATAGGTGCTATAGCTTCAAATCCATGCGAAACAAATGATTTAGCATCAGATACTTGCCATATAACTGATATAGCCTCAAATGCAGGGGAAACGAACGAGATAGCTTCAAATCCATGCAAAACAGATGACTTAGCTTCAAATCAAAGAGATGTAGAAGGTATAGCTTCAAATCCAAGCGAAACGCATGATTTAGCTTCAAATCAATGCGATGTAGAAGGTTTAGCTTCAAATCCATGCGAAACAAATGATTTACCTTCAAACACTAGCGATATAAGTGATATAGCATCAAATGCAGGGGACACAAACGAGTTAGCATCAAATCCATGCAAAACACATGATTTAGCTGCAAATCAATGCGATGTAAAAGGTTTAGCTTCAAATCCAAGCGAAACGCATGATTTAGCATCAGATACTTGCGATATAACTGTAATAACTTCAAATGCGAGGGAAACAATCGAGTTAGCATCAAATCCATGCAAAACACATGATTTAGCTTCAAATCAAAGCGATGTTGAAGGTGTAGCTTCAAATCCAAACGAAACACATTTTTTAGCTACAAATCAATGCGATGTAGAAGGTTTAGCTTCAAATCCATGCGAAACAAATGATTTAGCTGCAAATCAATGCGACGTACAAGATTTAGCTTCAAATCCATGCGAAACAAATGATTTAGCATCAGATACTTGCGAAATAAGTGATACAGCTGCAAATGCAAGAGAAACAAACGAGGTAGCTTCAAATCCATGAGAAACACATGACTTGGCTCTAAATCAATGCGATGTAGAAGGTTTACCTTCAAATCCATGCGAAACAAATGATTTAACATCAGATACTTGCGATATAACTGAAATAGCTTCAAATGCAGGGGAATTAAACGAGTTAGCATCAAATCCATACAAAGCACAGGATTTAGTTTCAAATCAAAGCGATGTAGAAGGTATAGCTTCAAATCCAAGCGAAACACATGATTTAGCTTCAAATCAATGCGATGTAGAAGGTTTGGCTTCAAATCCATGCGAAACAAATGATTTAGCTTCAAACACTTGGGATATATGTGATATAGCTGCAATTGCAGACGAATCAAACGGGGTAGGTTCAAAATCCATGCGATACATATCGTTTAGCTTCCAATCGATACGAAGTAGAAGGCTTAGCTTCAAATCCATGCGATACACATCATTTAGCTTTAAATCCATGCGAAATAGTAGGCTTAGCTTCAAATCCATGCGAAACAAATGATGTAGGTACAGATACTTGCGATATAAGTGATATAGCTTCAAATACAGGAGAAACAAACGAGTTAGCATCAAAGCCATACAAAAAATGTGATTTAGTTTGAAATCAATGCGACGTAGACGGTTTAGCTTCAAATCCAAGCGAAAAACATGATTTAGCTTCAAATCGATACGATGTAGAAGATTTAGCTTCAAATCCAGGCGAAACAAATGATTTAGCTTCAAACACTTGTGTATAAGTGATATAGCATCAAATGCAGGCGAAACGAACGAGTTAGCTTCAAATCCATGCGAAACACATGATTTAGGTGCAAATCAATGCGATGTAGAAGGTTTAGCTTCAAATACATGCGAAACAAATTATTTAGCATCAAACACTTGGCATGTAAGTGATATTGCTTCAAATGCAGACGAATCAAACGAGTTAGCTTCAAAATCCATGCGATACACATCATTTATCTTTAAATCCATGCGAAATAGAAGACATAGCTTCAAATCCATGCGAAACAAATGATTTAGGTTCAGATACTTGCGATGTAACTGATATAGCTTCAAATGCAGGCGAAACTAACGAGTTACCTTCAAATCCATGCTACACAAATGATTTAGCTTTAAATACTTGCGATATAAATGATGTAGCATCAAATGCAGGAGAAACAAACGAGTTAGCTCCATATCCATGCGAAACATATGATTTAGCTTCAAACAATTGCGATATAAGTGATATAGCTTAAAATGCAGACGAATCAAACGAGTTAGCTTCAAAATCCATGCGGTACGCATGATTTAGCTACAAATCAATGCGAAGTAGGAGGCTTATCTTCAAATCCATGCGAAACAAATGATTTAGGTTCAGATACTTGCAATATAAGTGATATAGCTTCAAATGCAGGAGAAACAAGCGAGTTAGCTCCATATCCATGCGAAACATATGATTTAGCTTCAAATTAATGGGATGTAGAAGGTTTAGCTTCAGATCCATGCGAAACAAAAGATTGAGCTACGAACACATGGGATATAGGTGCTATAGCTTCAAATCCATGCGAAACAAATGATTTAGCATCAGATACTTGCCATATAACTGATATAGCCTCAAATGCAGGGGAAACGATCGAGATAGCTTCAAATCCATGCAAAACAGATGATTTAGCTTCAAATCAAAGAGATGTAGAAGGTATAGCTTCAAATCCAAGCGAAACGCATGATTTAGCTTCAAATCAATGCGATGTAGAAGGTTTAGCTTCAAATCCATGCGAAACAAATGATTTACCTTCAAACACTAGCGATATAAGTGATATAGCATCAAATGCAGGGGACACAAACGAGTTAGCATCAAATCCATGCAAAACACATGATTTAGCTGCAAATCAATGCGATGTAAAAGGTTTAGCTTCAAATCCAAGCGAAACGCATGATTTAGCATCAGATACTTGCGATATAACTGAAATAACTTCAAATGCGAGGGAAACAATCGAGTTAGCATCAAATCCATGCAAAACACATGATTTAGCTTCAAATCAAAGCGATGTTGAAGGTGTAGCTTCAAATCCAAACGAAACACATGATTTAGCTACAAATCAATGCGATGTAGAAGGTTTAGCTTCAAATCCATGCGAAACAATTGATTTAGCTGCAAATCAATGCGACGTACAAGATTTAGCTTCAAATCCATGCGAAACAAATGATTTAGCATCAGATACTTGCGAAATAAGTGATACAGCTGCAAATGCAAGGGAAACAAACGAGGTAGCTTCAAATCCATGAGAAACACATGACTTGGCTCTAAATCAATGCGATGTAGAAGGTTTACCTTCAAATCCATGCGAAACAAATGATTTAACATCAGATACTTGCGATATAACTGAAATAGCTTCAAATGCAGGGGAATTAAACGAGTTAGCATCAAATCCATACAAAGCACAGGATTTAGTTTCAAATCAAAGCGATGTAGAAGGTATAGCTTCAAATCCAAGCGAAACACATGATTTAGCTTCAAATCAATGCGATGTAGAAGGTTTAGCTTCAAATCCATGCGAAACAAATGATTTAGCTTCAAACACTTGGGATATATGTGATATAGCTGCAATTGCAGACGAATCAAACGGGGTAGGTTCAAAATCCATGCGATACATATCATTTAGCTTCCAATCGATACGAAGTAGAAGGCTTAGCTTCAAATCCATGCGAAACAAATGATTTAGGTTCAGATACTTGCGATATATTGATATAGCTTGAAATGCGGGCGAATCAAACCAGTTAGCTTCAAATCCAAGCGATATACTTGATTTAGCTTCAATTCAATGCGATGTAGAAGGTTTAGCTTCAAATCCATGCGAAACAAATGATTTAGCATCAGTGTTAATCACGCACCGACACTGCGACCGTTGTTCGGTCTACGGGGGTTGTAAATTCCCGATTCTAATTTGACAATGTGGTTCGCGATGCTCTTTGCCCACTTAAAGTAACAGAGCTGGTAATGAAGGGTATTCACTGTTGCACTTTTTAACAGAAATAACGATTTTAATTTAGAAGACTAGACATAGTGCATGGAGTGTTTTCGGTCTGTGTAGTGTCGAATGATTTTTGAAGACTATGTTTTTCTGCGTTTTACTGTACGCGCCCCGGCTGGTCGCGTTATTTTATATCGGTCACCCCCGTTTGAGATCCTGAAGGAACCTCCACCTCCACGCCGGGACGCACTGATTGGTTTTTCTCGAAGATTGCGATTTTACAATCAGTGTCCTCTAAGCTTTTCGTCACCATCCTCTCGTATCGTCCTACACGAGCCTTGTCTAGGAGAGGGGGGTGTTGCGTAGTTGCGTGGTCGGGAGGTCCCCTGGGGCCTGAGATATCGTCCCCGTGACGGTTGGGACTAAACTTTCTCAAGACCCGTTAAATTCTCAAATTTACGACGGTGTTGTTTTTTCGGGCCTTTCGTGCCTACGACGCGTCGCGGTCATTAAAGAGACGGAAGACCCTGCTCCGATGTTCTGCAGATGGAAAAAAGGTTTCCGTCTCTTTATGATCCTCGCTGGTCCACGCCATAAACTTTCGCGAAAGCGGCCTACGGGAGGTCCTACAGAAAGGAACAATCAGATACAGGCGTTATAAGTGATATAGCTTCAAATGCAGGAGAAACAAACGAGTTAGCTTCAAATCTATGCGGTGTAGAAGGTTTAGCTTCAAATGCATAAGAAACCAATGATTCAGCTTCAGATACTTGCGATATAAGTGATATAGCTTGAAATGCAGACGGAACAAACGAGATAGCTTCAAATCCTTGCGATACACATAATTTATCTTTAAATCCATGCGAAATAGAAGACTTAGCTTCAAATCCATGCGAAACAAATGATTTAGGTTCAGATACTTGCGATATAAGTGATATAGCTGTGAAATGCAGACGGAACAAACGAGATAGCTTCAAATCCTTGCGATACACATAATTTATCTTTAAATCCATGCGAAATAGAAGACTTAGCTTCGAATCCATGCGAAACAAATGATTTAGGTTCAGATACTTGCGATATAAGTGATATAGCTGTGAAATGCAGACGGAACAAACGAGATAGCTTCAAATCCTTGCGATACACATAATTTATCTTTAAATCCATGCGAAATAGAAGACTTAGCTTCGAATCCATGCGAAACAAATGATTTAGGTTCAGATACTTGCGATATAACTGATATAGCTTCAAATGCAGGGGAAACAAACGAGTTAGCATCAAATCCATGCAAAACACATGATTTAGCTTCAAATCAATGCGATGTAGAAGGTTTAGCTTCAAATCCAAGCGAAACACATGATTTAGCTCCAAATCAATGCGATGTAGAAGGCTTAGATACAAATCCATACAAAACATATGATTTAGCATCAAACACTTGGTATATAAGTGATATAGCTTCAACTGCAGACGAAGCAAACGAGCTAGCTTCAAATCTATGCGATGTAGAATGTTTAGCTTCAAATGCATGCGAAACTAATGATTTGCTTCAGATACTTGCGATATAAGTGATATAGCTTCAGATGCAGACGAAACAAACGAGGTATCTTCAAATCCATAAGAATCACATGATTTAGCTTCAAATAAATGCGATTTAGAAGGTTAAGCTTCAAATCCATGCGAAACAAGTGATTTAGCTTCAGATACTTGAGATATAAGTGATATAGCGTCAAATGCAGGCGAAACGGACGACTTTGCTTCAAATCCATGCAAAACACATGATTAAGCTTCAAATCAATGCAATGTAGAAGGTTTAACTACAAATCCACGCGACGCAAATGATTTAGCTTCAGAGACATGCGATTTAAGTGATATTGCTTCAAATGCAGACGAATCAAACGAGTTAACTTCAAAATCCATGCGATACACATGATTTAGCATCAAATCAATACGATATAGAAGGTTTAGCTTCAAATCGATGCGCCACAAATGATTTGGATTCAAATGCTTGCGATATAAATGATATAGCTACAAATGCATGCGAAACAAACGAGTTATCGTCAAAGCCATGCGAAACACATGATTTAACTTCAAGTCAATGCTATGTAGGAGGTTTAGCTTCAAATCCATGCGAAACAAATGATTTAGTTTCAGATACTTACGATATAAGTGATACAGCTTCAAATGCAGACGAATCAAACGAGTCAGCTTCATATCCAAGCAAAACACATTACTACGCTTCAAATCAATGCGATGTAGCAGGTTTAGCTTCAAATCCATGCGAAACAAATGATTTAGCTTCAAACACTTGGGATATAAGTGACATAGCTTCAAATGCAGACGAAGCAAACGAGTTAGCTTCAAATCCATGCAAAACACATGATTAAGCTTCAAATCAATGCTATGTAGGAGGTTTCGCTTCAAATCCATGAGACACTAATGATTTAGCTTCATATACTAGCGACATAAGTGATGTAGCTACAAATGTAGGTGAAACAAACGAGTTAGCTTCATATCCAAGGAAAACACATTACTAAGCTTTAAATCAATGCGATGTAGAAGTTTTGGCTTCAAATCCATGCGAAACAAATGATTTAGCTTCAAACCCTTGGGATATAAGTGTCATAGCTTCAAATGCAAACGAAGCAAACGAGTTTATCTTCAAATCCATGCGAAACACATGATTTAGCTTCAAATCCATGAGACACAAATGATTTAGATTCAGATACTTGCGATATAAGTGATACAGCTACAAATGCAGACGAAATAAACGAGTTAGCTCCAAATGCATGCGAAACACATGATTTAGCTTCAAATCAATGCGATGTAGAAGGTTTAGCTTCAAATCCATGCGAAGCAAATGATTGAGATTGAAACACTTGGGATATATGTGATATAGCTTCAAATGCAGACGAAACAAACGAGTTAGCTTCAAATCCATGCGAAACACACGATTTAGCTGCAAATCAATGCTATGTAGAAGGTTTAGCTTCAAATCCATGAGACATAAATGATTTAGCTTCAGATACTTGCGATATAAGTGATACAGCTTCAAATGCAGACGAAATAAACGAGTTAGCTTCAAATCCAAGCGACACACATGATTTAGCATTAAATCAATGCGATATAGAAATTTAGCTTCAAATCCATGCGAAACAAATGATTTAGCTTCAAACACTTGGTATATAAGTGTTATAGCTTCAAATGCAGACGAAACTAACGAGATAGCTCCAAATCCATGCGAAACACATGATTTAGCTTCAAATCAATGCGATGTAGATGGATTAGCTTCAAATCCATGCGAAGCAAATGATTGAGCTTCAAACACTTGGGATACATGTGATATAGCTTCAAATGCAGACGAATCAAACGAGTTAGCTTCAAGTCCATGCGAAACACACGATTTAGCTGCAAATCAATGCTATGTAGAAAGTTTGGCTTCAAATCCAAGAGACATAAATGATTTAGCTTCATATACTTGCGATATAAGTGATACAGCTTCAAATGCAGACGAAATAAACGAGTTAGCTTCAAATCCAAGCGAAACACATGATTTAGCATTAAATCAATGCGATGTAGAAGGTTTAGCTTCAAATCCATACGAAACAAATTATTTAGCTTCAAACACTTGGGATATAAGTGATATAGCTTCAAATGCAGACGGAAACAAACGAGTTAGCTCCATATCCAAGCGAAACACATGATTTAGCTGCAAATCGATTCTATGTAGAAGGTTTAGCTTCAAATCCATGAGACACAAATGATTTAGCTTCAGATACTAGCGATATAAGTGGTATAGCTACAAATGCAGACGAAACAACCGAGTTAGCTTCAAATCCAAGCGATACACATCATTTAGCTTTAAATCCATGCGAAATAGAAGGCTTAGCTTCAAATCCATGCGAAACAAATGATGTAGGTACAGATACTTGCGATATAAGTGATATAGCTTCAAATACAGGAGAAACAAACGAGTTAGCTTCAAATCCATGCGAAACACATGATTTAGGTGCAAATCAATGCGATGTAGAAGGTTTAGCTTCAAATACATGCGAAACAAATTATTTAGCATCAAACACTTGGCATGTAAGTGATATTGCTTCAAATGCAGACGAATCAAACGAGTTAGCTTCAAAATCCATGCGATACATATCATTTAGCTTCCAATCGATACGAAGTAGAAGGCTTAGCTTCAAATCCATGCGAAACAAATGATTTAGGTTCAGATACTTGCGATATATTGATATAGCTTGAAATGCGGGCGAATCAAACCAGTTAGCTTCAAATCCAAGCGATATACTTGATTTAGCTTCAATTCAATGCGATGTAGAAGGTTTAGCTTCAAATCCATGCGAAACAAATGATTTAGCATCAGTGTTAATCACGCACCGACACTGCGACCGTTGTTCGGTCTACGGGGGTTGTAAATTCCCGATTCTAATTTGACAATGTGGTTCGCGATGCTCTTTGCCCACTTAAAGTAACAGAGCTGGTAATGAAGGGTATTCACTGTTGCACTTTTTAACAGAAATAACGATTTTAATTTAGAAGACTAGACATAGTGCATGGAGTGTTTTCGGTCTGTGTAGTGTCGAATGATTTTTGAAGACTATGTTTTTCTGCGTTTTACTGTACGCGCCCCGGCTGGTCGCGTTATTTTATATCGGTCACCCCCGTTTGAGATCCTGAAGGAACCTCCACCTCCACGCCGGGACGCACTGATTGGTTTTTCTCGAAGATTGCGATTTTACAATCAGTGTCCTCTAAGCTTTTCGTCACCATCCTCTCGTATCGTCCTACACGAGCCTTGTCTAGGAGAGGGGGGTGTTGCGTAGTTGCGTGGTCGGGAGGTCCCCTGGGGCCTGAGATATCGTCCCCGTGACGGTTGGGACTAAACTTTCTCAAGACCCGTTAAATTCTCAAATTTACGACGGTGTTGTATTTTCGGGCCTTTCGTGCCTACGACGCGTCGCGGTCATTAAAGAGACGGAAGACCCTGCTCCGATGTTCTGCAGATGGAAAAAAGGTTTCCGTCTCTTTATGATCCTCGCTGGTCCACGCCATAAACTTTCGCGAAAGCGGCCTACGGGAGGTCCTACAGAAAGGAACAATCAGATACAGGCGTTATAAGTGATATAGCTTCAAATGCAGGAGAAACAAACGAGTTAGCTTCAAATCTATGCGGTGTAGAAGGTTTAGCTTCAAATGCATAAGAAACCAATGATTCAGCTTCAGATACTTGCGATATAAGTGATATAGCTTGAAATGCAGACGGAACAAACGAGATAGCTTCAAATCCTTGCGATACACATAATTTATCTTTAAATCCATGCGAAATAGAAGACTTAGCTTCAAATCCATGCGAAACAAATGATTTAGGTTCAGATACTTGCGATATAAGTGATATAGCTGTGAAATGCAGACGGAACAAACGAGATAGCTTCAAATCCTTGCGATACACATAATTTATCTTTAAATCCATGCGAAATAGAAGACTTAGCTTCGAATCCATGCGAAACAAATGATTTAGGTTCAGATACTTGCGATATAACTGATATAGCTTCAAATGCAGGGGAAACAAACGAGTTAGCATCAAATCCATGCAAAACACATGATTTAGCTTCAAATCAATGCGATGTAGAAGGTTTAGCTTCAAATCCAAGCGAAACACATGATTTAGCTCCAAATCAATGCGATGTAGAAGGCTTAGATACAAATCCATACAAAACATATGATTTAGCATCAAACACTTGGTATATAAGTGATATAGCTTCAACTGCAGACGAAGCAAACGAGCTAGCTTCAAATCTATGCGATGTAGAATGTTTAGCTTCAAATGCATGCGAAACTAATGATTTGCTTCAGATACTTGCGATATAAGTGATATAGCTTCAGATGCAGACGAAACAAACGAGGTATCTTCAAATCCATAAGAATCACATGATTTAGCTTCAAATAAATGCGATTTAGAAGGTTAAGCTTCAAATCCATGCGAAACAAGTGATTTAGCTTCAGATACTTGAGATATAAGTGATATAGCGTCAAATGCAGGCGAAACGGACGACTTTGCTTCAAATCCATGCAAAACACATGATTAAGCTTCAAATCAATGCAATGTAGAAGGTTTAACTACAAATCCACGCGACGCAAATGATTTAGCTTCAGAGACATGCGATTTAAGTGATATTGCTTCAAATGCAGACGAATCAAACGAGTTAACTTCAAAATCCATGCGATACACATGATTTAGCATCAAATCAATACGATATAGAAGGTTTAGCTTCAAATCGATGCGCCACAAATGATTTGGATTCAAATGCTTGCGATATAAATGATATAGCTACAAATGCATGCGAAACAAACGAGTTATCGTCAAAGCCATGCGAAACACATGATTTAACTTCAAGTAGTAGGTTTAACCTATGTAGGAGGTTTAGCTTCAAATCCATGCGAATCAAATGATTTAGTTTCAGATACTTACGATATAAGTGATACAGCTTCAAATGCAGACGAATCAAACGCGTCAGCTTCATATCCAAGCAAAACACATTACTACGCTTCAAATCAATGCGATGTAGCAGGTTTAGCTTCAAATCCATGCGAAACAAATGATTTAGCTTCAAACACTTGGGATATAAGTGACATAGCTTCAAATGCAGACGAAGCAAACGAGTTAGCTTCAAATCCATGCAAAACACATGATTAAGCTTCAAATCAATGCTATGTAGGAGGTTTCGCTTCAAATCCATGAGACACTAATGATTTAGCTTCATATACTAGCGACATAAGTGATGTAGCTACAAATGTAGGTGAAACAAACGAGTTAGCTTCATATCCAAGGAAAACACATTACTAAGCTTTAAATCAATGCGATGTAGAAGTTTTGGCTTCAAATCCATGCGAAACAAATGATTTAGCTTCAAACACTTGGGATATAAGTGTCATAGCTTCAAATGCAAACGAAGCAAACGAGTTTATCTTCAAATCCATGCGAAACACATGATTTAGCTTCAAATCCATGAGACACAAATGATTTAGCTTCAGATACTTGCGATATAAGTGATACAGCTACAAATGCAGACGAAATAAACGAGTTAGCTCCAAATGCATGCGAAACACATGATTTAGCTTCAAATCAATGCGATGTAGAAGGTTTAGCTTCAAATCCATGCGAAGCAAATGATTGAGATTGAAACACTTGGGATATATGTGATATAGCTTCAAATGCAGACGAAACAAACGAGTTAGCTTCAAATCCATGCGAAACACACGATTTAGCTGCAAATCAATGCTATGTAGAAGGTTTAGCTTCAAATCCATGAGACATAAATGATTTAGCTTCAGATACTTGCGATATAAGTGATACAGCTTCAAATGCAGACGAAATAAACGAGTTAGCTTCAAATCCAAGCGACACACATGATTTAGCATTAAATCAATGCGATATAGAAATTTAGCTTCAAATCCATGAGTAACAAATGATTTAGCTTCAAACACTTGGTATATAAGTGTTATAGCTTCAAATGCAGACGAAACTAACGAGATAGCTCCAAATCCATGCGAAACACATGATTTAGCTTCAAATCAATGCGATGTAGATGGATTAGCTTCAAATCCATGCGAAGCAAATGATTGAGCTTCAAACACTTGGGATACATGTGATATAGCTTCAAATGCAGACGAATCAAACGAGTTAGCTTCAAGTCCATGCGAAACACACGATTTAGCTGCAAATCAATGCTATGTAGAAAGTTTGGCTTCAAATCCAAGAGACATAAATGATTTAGCTTCATATACTTGCGATATAAGTGATACAGCTTCAAATGCAGACGAAATAAACGAGTTAGCTTCAAATCCAAGCGAAACACATGATTTAGCATTAAATCAATGCGATGTAGAAGGTTTAGCTTCAAATCCATACGAAACAAATTATTTAGCTTCAAACACTTGGGATATAAGTGATATAGCTTCAAATGCAGACGGAAACAAACGAGTTAGCTCCATATCCAAGCGAAACACATGATTTAGCTGCAAATCGATTCTATGTAGAAGGTTTAGCTTCAAATCCATGAGACACAAATGATTTAGCTTCAGATACTAGCGATATAAGTGGTATAGCTACAAATGCAGACGAAACAACCGAGTTAGCTTCAAATCCAAGCGAATCACATGATTAAGCTTCAAATCCATGCGGTGTAGAAAGTTTAGCTTCAAATCCATGCCAGACAAATTATTAAGCTTCAGATACTAGCGATATAAGTGTTATAGCCTCAAATGCAGACGAAACTAACGAGTTAGCTTCAAATCCATGCGACACACATGATTAAGCTTCAAATCAATGCTATGTAGAAGGTTTAGCTTCAAATCCTTGCGACACAAATGATTTAGCTTCAAATCAATGCGAGGTAGAAGGTTTTGCATCCAATCCATGCGAAGCAAATGATTTAGCTTCCAACAATTGGTATATAAGTGATATAGCTTCAAATGCAGACGAATCAAACGAGTTAGCTTCAAAATCCATGCGATATACATCATTTAGCTTCAAATCGATGCGAGTTATTAAGGCTTAGCTTCAAATCTATGCGAAACACATGATTTAGCTGCAAATCAATGCGATGTAGAAGGTTCAGCTTGAAATCCATGCGAAACAAATGATTTAGCTTCAGATACTAGCGATATAAGTGATATAGCTTCAAATGCTAACGAAACTAACGAGTTAGCTCCAAGTCCAAGCGAAACACATGATTTAGCTTCAAATCAATGCGATGTAGCAGGATTAGCTTCAAATCCATGCGAAACAAATGATTTAACTTCAAACACTTGGTATATAAGTGATAAATAAAGCTTCAAATGCAGACGAAACTAACGAGATAGCTCCAAATCCATGCGAAACACATGATTTAGATTCAAATCAATGCGATGTAGAAGGATTAGCTTCAAATCCATGCGAAGCAAATGATTGAGCTTGAAACACTTGGGATATATGTGATATAGCTTCAAATGCAGACGAAACTAACGAGTTAGCTCCAAATCCATGCGAAACACATGATTTAGCTTCAAATCAATGCGATGTAGAAGGATTAGCTTCAAATCCATGCGAAGCAAATGATTGAGCTTCAGATACTTGCGATATAAGTGATACAGCTACAAATGCAGACAAAATAAACGAGTTAGCTCCAAATCCGTGCGAAACACATGATTTAGCTTCAAATGAATGCTACGTAGAAGGATTAGCTTAAAATCCATGAGACACAAATGATTTAGCTTCAAACACTAGCGATATAAGTGATATAGCATCAAATGCAGGGGACACAAACGAGTTAGCATCAAATCCATGCAAAACACATGATTTAGCTGCAAATCAATGCGATGTAAAAGGTTTAGCTTCAAATCCAAGCGAAACGCATGATTTAGCATCAGATACTTGCGATATAACTGAAATAACTTCAAATGCGAGGGAAACAATCGAGTTAGCATCAAATCCCTGCAAAACACATGATTTAGCTTCAAATCAAAGCGATGTTGAAGGTGTAGCTTCAAATCCAAACGAAACACATGATTTAGCTACAAATCAATGCGATGTAGAAGGTTTAGCTTCAAATCCATGCGAAACAATTGATTTAGCTGCAAATCAATGCGACGTACAAGATTTAGCTTCAAATCCATGCGAAACAAATGATTTAGCATCAGATACTTGCGAAATAAGTGATACAGCTGCAAATGCAAGAGAAACAAACGAGGTAGCTTCAAATCCATGAGAAACACATGACTTGGCTCTAAATCAATGCGATGTAGAAGGTTTACCTTCAAATCCATGCGAAACAAATGATTTAACATCAGATACTTGCGATATAACTGAAATAGCTTCAAATGCAGGGGAATTAAACGAGTTAGCATCAAATCCATACAAAGCACAGGATTTAGTTTCAAATCAAAGCGATGTAGAAGGTATAGCTTCAAATCCAAGCGGAACACATGATTTAGCTTCAAATCAATGCGATGTAGAAGGTTTAGCTTCAAATCCATGCGAAACAAATGATTTAGCTTCAAACACTTGGGATATATGTGATATAGCTGCAATTGCAGACGAATCAAACGGGGTAGGTTCAAAATCCATGCGATACATATCATTTAGCTTCCAATCGATACGAAGTAGAAGGCTTAGCTTCAAATCCATGCGAAACAAATGATTTAGGTTCAGATACTTGCGATATATTGATATAGCTTGAAATGCGGGCGAATCAAACCAGTTAGCTTCAAATCCAAGCGATATACTTGATTTAGCTTCAATTCAATGCGATGTAGAAGGTTTAGCTTCAAATCCATGCGAAACAAATGATTTAGCATCAGTGTTAATCACGCACCGACACTGCGACCGTTGTTCGGTCTACGGGGGTTGTAAATTCCCGATTCTAATTTGACAATGTGGTTCGCGATGCTCTTTGCCCACTTAAAGTAACAGAGCTGGTAATGAAGGGTATTCACTGTTGCACTTTTTAACAGAAATAACGATTTTAATTTAGAAGACTAGACATAGTGCATGGAGTGTTTTCGGTCTGTGTAGTGTCGAATGATTTTTGAAGACTATGTTTTTCTGCGTTTTACTGTACGCGCCCCGGCTGGTCGCGTTATTTTATATCGGTCACCCCCGTTTGAGATCCTGAAGGAACCTCCACCTCCACGCCGGGACGCACTGATTGGTTTTTCTCGAAGATTGCGATTTTACAATCAGTGTCCTCTAAGCTTTTCGTCACCATCCTCTCGTATCGTCCTACACGAGCCTTGTCTAGGAGAGGGGGGTGTTGCGTAGTTGCGTGGTCGGGAGGTCCCCTGGGGCCTGAGATATCGTCCCCGTGACGGTTGGGACTAAACTTTCTCAAGACCCGTTAAATTCTCAAATTTACGACGGTGTTGTTTTTTCGGGCCTTTCGTGCCTACGACGCGTCGCGGTCATTAAAGAGACGGAAGACCCTGCTCCGATGTTCTGCAGATGGAAAAAAGGTTTCCGTCTCTTTATGATCCTCGCTGGTCCACGCCATAAACTTTCGCGAAAGCGGCCTACGGGAGGTCCTACAGAAAGGAACAATCAGATACAGGCGTTATAAGTGATATAGCTTCAAATGCAGGAGAAACAAACGAGTTAGCTTCAAATCTATGCGGTGTAGAAGGTTTAGCTTCAAATGCATAAGAAACCAATGATTCAGCTTCAGATACTTGCGATATAAGTGATATAGCTTGAAATGCAGACGGAACAAACGAGATAGCTTCAAATCCTTGCGATACACATAATTTATCTTTAAATCCATGCGAAATAGAAGACTTAGCTTCAAATCCATGCGAAACAAATGATTTAGGTTCAGATACTTGCGATATAAGTGATATAGCTGTGAAATGCAGACGGAACAAACGAGATAGCTTCAAATCCTTGCGATACACATAATTTATCTTTAAATCCATGCGAAATAGAAGACTTAGCTTCGAATCCATGCGAAACAAATGATTTAGGTTCAGATACTTGCGATATAAGTGATATAGCTGTGAAATGCAGACGGAACAAACGAGATAGCTTCAAATCCTTGCGATACACATAATTTATCTTTAAATCCATGCGAAATAGAAGACTTAGCTTCGAATCCATGCGAAACAAATGATTTAGGTTCAGATACTTGCGATATAACTGATATAGCTTCAAATGCAGGGGAAACAAACGAGTTAGCATCAAATCCATGCAAAACACATGATTTAGCTTCAAATCAATGCGATGTAGAAGGTTTAGCTTCAAATCCAAGCGAAACACATGATTTAGCTCCAAATCAATGCGATGTAGAAGGCTTAGATACAAATCCATACAAAACATATGATTTAGCATCAAACACTTGGTATATAAGTGATATAGCTTCAACTGCAGACGAAGCAAACGACCTAGCTTCAAATCTATGCGATGTAGAATGTTTAGCTTCAAATGCATGCGAAACTAATGATTTGCTTCAGATACTTGCGATATAAGTGATATAGCTTCAGATGCAGACGAAACAAACGAGGTATCTTCAAATCCATAAGAATCACATGATTTAGCTTCAAATAAATGCGATTTAGAAGGTTAAGCTTCAAATCCATGCGAAACAAGTGATTTAGCTTCAGATACTTGAGATATAAGTGATATAGCGTCAAATGCAGGCGAAACGGACGACTTTGCTTCAAATCCATGCAAAACACATGATTAAGCTTCAAATCAATGCAATGTAGAAGGTTTAACTACAAATCCACGCGACGCAAATGATTTAGCTTCAGAGACATGCGATTTAAGTGATATTGCTTCAAATGCAGACGAATCAAACGAGTTAACTTCAAAATCCATGCGATACACATGATTTAGCATCAAATCAATACGATATAGAAGGTTTAGCTTCAAATCGATGCGCCACAAATGATTTGGATTCAAATGCTTGCGATATAAATGATATAGCTACAAATGCATGCGAAACAAACGAGTTATCGTCAAAGCCATGCGAAACACATGATTTAACTTCAAGTAGTAGGTTTAACCTATGTAGGAGGTTTAGCTTCAAATCCATGCGAATCAAATGATTTAGTTTCAGATACTTACGATATAAGTGATACAGCTTCAAATGCAGACGAATCAAACGCGTCAGCTTCATATCCAAGCAAAACACATTACTACGCTTCAAATCAATGCGATGTAGCAGGTTTAGCTTCAAATCCATGCGAAACAAATGATTTAGCTTCAAACACTTGGGATATAAGTGACATAGCTTCAAATGCAGACGAAGCAAACGAGTTAGCTTCAAATCCATGCAAAACACATGATTAAGCTTCAAATCAATGCTATGTAGGAGGTTTCGCTTCAAATCCATGAGACACTAATGATTTAGCTTCATATACTAGCGACATAAGTGATGTAGCTACAAATGTAGGTGAAACAAACGAGTTAGCTTCATATCCAAGGAAAACCACATTACTAAGCTTTAAATCAATGCGATGTAGAAGTTTTGGCTTCAAATCCATGCGAAACAAATGATTTAGCTTCAAACACTTGGGATATAAGTGTCATAGCTTCAAATGCAAACGAAGCAAACGAGTTTATCTTCAAATCCATGCGAAACACATGATTTAGCTTCAAATCCATGAGACACAAATGATTTAGCTTCAGATACTTGCGATATAAGTGATACAGCTACAAATGCAGACGAAATAAACGAGTTAGCTCCAAATGCATGCGAAACACATGATTTAGCTTCAAATCAATGCGATGTAGAAGGTTTAGCTTCAAATCCATGCGAAGCAAATGATTGAGATTGAAACACTTGGGATATATGTGATATAGCTTCAAATGCAGACGAAACAAACGAGTTAGCTTCAAATCCATGCGAAACACACGATTTAGCTGCAAATCAATGCTATGTAGAAGGTTTAGCTTCAAATCCATGAGACATAAATGATTTAGCTTCAGATACTTGCGATATAAGTGATACAGCTTCAAATGCAGACGAAATAAACGAGTTAGCTTCAAATCCAAGCGACACACATGATTTAGCATTAAATCAATGCGATATAGAAATTTAGCTTCAAATCCATGAGTAACAAATGATTTAGCTTCAAACACTTGGTATATAAGTGTTATAGCTTCAAATGCAGACGAAACTAACGAGATAGCTCCAAATCCATGCGAAACACATGATTTAGCTTCAAATCAATGCGATGTAGATGGATTAGCTTCAAATCCATGCGAAGCAAATGATTGAGCTTCAAACACTTGGGATACATGTGATATAGCTTCAAATGCAGACGAATCAAACGAGTTAGCTTCAAGTCCATGCGAAACACACGATTTAGCTGCAAATCAATGCTATGTAGAAAGTTTGGCTTCAAATCCAAGAGACATAAATGATTTAGCTTCATATACTTGCGATATAAGTGATACAGCTTCAAATGCAGACGAAATAAACGAGTTAGCTTCAAATCCAAGCGAAACACATGATTTAGCATTAAATCAATGCGATGTAGAAGGTTTAGCTTCAAATCCATACGAAACAAATTATTTAGCTTCAAACACTTGGGATATAAGTGATATAGCTTCAAATGCAGACGGAAACAAACGAGTTAGCTCCATATCCAAGCGAAACACATGATTTAGCTGCAAATCGATTCTATGTAGAAGGTTTAGCTTCAAATCCATGAGACACAAATGATTTAGCTTCAGATACTAGCGATATAAGTGGTATAGCTACAAATGCAGACGAAACAACCGAGTTAGCTTCAAATCCAAGCGAATCACATGATTAAGCTTCAAATCCATGCGGTGTAGAAAGTTTAGCTTCAAATCCATGCCAGACAAATTATTAAGCTTCAGATACTAGCGATATAAGTGTTATAGCCTCAAATGCAGACGAAACTAACGAGTTAGCTTCAAATCCATGCGACACACATGATTAAGCTTCAAATCAATGCTATGTAGAAGGTTTAGCTTCAAATCCTTGCGACACAAATGATTTAGCTTCAAATCAATGCGAGGTAGAGGTTTTGCATCCAATCCATGCGAAGCAAATGATTTAGCTTCCAACAATTGGTATATAAGTGATATAGCTTCCAATGCAGACGAATCAAACGAGTTAGCTTCAAAATCCATGCGATATACATCATTTAGCTTCAAATCGATGCGAAGTTATTAAGGCTTAGCTTCAAATCTATGCGAAACACATGATTTAGCTGCAAATCAATGCGATGTAGAAGGTTCAGCTTGAAATCCATGCGAAACAAATGATTTAGCTTCAGATACTAGCGATATAAGTGATATAGCTTCAAATGCTAACGAAACTAACGAGTTAGCTCCAAGTCCAAGCGAACACATGATTTAGCTTCAAATCAATGCGATGTAGCAGGATTAGCTTCAAATCCATGCGAAACAAATGATTTAACTTCAAACACTTGGTATATAAGTGATAAAGCTTCAAATGCAGACGAAACTAACGAGATAGCTCCAAATCCATGCGAAACACATGATTTAGATTCAAATCAATGCGATGTAGAAGGATTAGCTTCAAATCCATGCGAAGCAAATGATTGAGCTTGAAACACTTGGGATATATGTGATATAGCTTCAAATGCAGACGAAACTAACGAGTTAGCTCCAAATCCATGCGAAACACATGATTTAGCTTCAAATCAATGCGATGTAGAAGGATTAGCTTCAAATCCATGCGAAGTAAATGATTGAGCTTCAGATACTTGCGATATAAGTGATACAGCTACAAATGCAGACAAAATAAACGAGTTAGCTCCAAATCCGTGCGAAACACATGATTTAGCTTCAAATGAATGCTACGTAGAAGGATTAGCTTAAAATCCATGAGACACAAATGATTTAGCTTCAAACACTAGCGATATAAGTGATATAGCATCAAATGCAGGGGACACAAACGAGTTAGCATCAAATCCATGCAAAACACATGATTTAGCTGCAAATCAATGCGATGTAAAAGGTTTAGCTTCAAATCCAAGCGAAACGCATGATTTAGCATCAGATACTTGCGATATAACTGAAATAACTTCAAATGCGAGGGAAACAATCGAGTTAGCATCAAATCCCTGCAAAACACATGATTTAGCTTCAAATCAAAGCGATGTTGAAGGTGTAGCTTCAAATCCAAACGAAACACATGATTTAGCTACAAATCAATGCGATGTAGAAGGTTTAGCTTCAAATCCATGCGAAACAATTGATTTAGCTGCAAATCAATGCGACGTACAAGATTTAGCTTCAAATCCATGCGAAACAAATGATTTAGCATCAGATACTTGCGAAATAAGTGATACAGCTGCAAATGCAAGAGAAACAAACGAGGTAGCTTCAAATCCATGAGAAACACATGACTTGGCTCTAAATCAATGCGATGTAGAAGGTTTACCTTCAAATCCATGCGAAACAAATGATTTAACATCAGATACTTGCGATATAACTGAAATAGCTTCAAATGCAGGGGAATTAAACGAGTTAGCATCAATCCATACAAAGCACAGGATTTAGTTTCAAATCAAAGCGATGTAGAAGGTATAGCTTCAAATCCAAGCGGAACACATGATTTAGCTTCAAATCAATGCGATGTAGAAGGTTTAGCTTCAAATCCATGCGAAACAAATGATTTAGCTTCAAACACTTGGGATATATGTGATATAGCTGCAATTGCAGACGAATCAAACGGGGTAGGTCAAATCCATGCGATACATATCATTTAGCTTCCAATCGATACGAAGTAGAAGGCTTAGCTTCAAATCCATGCGAAACAAATTGATTTAGGTTCAGATACTTGCGATATATTGATATAGCTTGAAATGCGGGCGAATCAAACCAGTTAGCTTCAAATCCAAGCGATATACTTGATTTAGCTTCAATTCAATGCGATGTAGAAGGTTTAGCTTCAAATCCATGCGAAACAAATGATTTAGCATCAGTGTTAATCACGCACCGACACTGCGACCGTTGTTCGGTCTACGGGGGTTGTAAATTCCCGATTCTAATTTGACAATGTGGTTCGCGATGCTCTTTGCCCACTTAAAGTAACAGAGCTGGTAATGAAGGGTATTCACTGTTGCACTTTTTAACAGAAATAACGATTTTAATTTAGAAGACTAGACATAGTGCATGGAGTGTTTTCGGTCTGTGTAGTGTCGAATGATTTTTGAAGACTATGTTTTTCTGCGTTTTACTGTACGCGCCCCGGCTGGTCGCGTTATTTTATATCGGTCACCCCCGTTTGAGATCCTGAAGGAAC